>NC_056747.1:488024537-488317037 GCF_019279795.1 Protopterus annectens
ATATATACATAACAGAACAGAACAAACTATATCCCTAAATGTGAACAAGTACCTTTTCATTCCTTTTACTTCCTTATTCTTCTTTCTTCACTTACTTCCTTACTGATATCCAATTATTTTCCCTGACTTTATAAATATACAGTACATCTGTTTTCCCTGTCTTAATACAGCAATTCCTATTTGTATTAGACTAACTTGCCTTTAATTTCTCTACAAACTGTCTAAAATTTCTACAAAGATAAATGATTGTCATATACCCTGTATTGGTTTGTAACCAATGTTTTTATATTGTGTCTAATTTGTTATTATCATTTAAACTGCAGATGTTTTTATTTTATTTGTGATGATTGTAAACGTATTGTTCTTAAAATAATAAGGTGCAGCTTTCTCTCCCCTGGAATCCACTGAAAATTGACTTCTACCCAGGTGGCTAAATAAAGAAATACGATAAAAGAAAGTGTAATGGGGGCATGAGAAGAAATTTGGAGGGAAAATGGTAACAGACTGTCAACAAAAGGGTGGATCCAGGGTGACAACTAAAAGATGAACAGTTTTGCTATGAATGAGGTTTAGAAAGTTTTGTTTTTTCTTTATTTATGAGGACCGTTCCTGAATAGCTTTGTGGGATTCACATCTGTAGCTGACATTTAGAACACTGGTCTTTTGGAATCACTCATAAGTCACAATCACTTGTTTACTCTTTGCCTTACTTATACCATCTAACCTATCCTTTTCATTGTATAAATGTAGAAAATAGAGAGATGGTGGAGCCAAGATTCCAAAAATATAAGTATAAATGTAGATTAAGAGACTTGTAGGCTGGAAATTAAAATACTTGAAATTTATTACAAAACACAGATTTAGGTAAACGCTTTTGAGGCAATCCTCTTTTTCAGACCATAATACAGAAATAAATTAGCACACAAGGTTTAAATAAAACTAATAACCAATAAATATTCTTTAAAAATTAGTGACACAGCCCTCTTTTTTTCAAGAGAGATATTAAAGATACATTAGTGTTAAGACCAGGTGATAAGTATGCTTTAAAGTCCATTATCCACCTTAGTTCAGCATATTCAGTTTCATTGTTAATATCACCTTCTCTAAGGCTCACATTCATTTTTTGCAAGACCAAGAATTTAAAATTGTGCTGATCACCACAGTCTAAGACATGCTTAGCAAATGCATTAGGACGTTTGCTGTTCCTGATATCATTAAGATGTCCCATCACCCTTTCCTTCATAGTTCTATTGATTTTACCAATATAGAATACACTACAAAGATTGCACTTGGCAAACTACACAATGTTTTTAGTAGAACAGATTGTTCTACTAAAAACATTGTGTATTTAGATAAGTGCAATCTTAGGAAAAAAGCACTGGAGGAAATTATTTACAGTATTTAAATAAAAAAGGGATCAAAACATATTTAAGGGCAAATAGATCAAAACTGACAAAATCATACCGAAGAATGTCTTCAGAGAAATTTCTCCCAGTATGTTTTAAAGGCACTGAATACTGGAGACCACTGAAGTGAATAATTCCAAGTATGCATTGTTTCAAGATTATTCATGTAAAATAATTAGTACTGTATGGTATGTGCAGCACAACTAGCAGACTCAGTAAGCAAAGTAGATTATTTAGACCCACAGTCGCTCTCAGTATGGCATCCCTTGGCACTCTAATTTTTTTGCAATTATTTCAGCATGCCACCTTGGATATCTCTCCTGTCTATAATGCAAATATTGTTTTTGCCATACACTCTGTAGATAACATATTTATTGCAGTTAAATGCTGTTCCACTACATCTGGTGATGTGACATTGCCTTTTATCCCTGTTGGTTTATATTTCATGAATCTGTTGTGCTTAGTCTGAGGCCAATGTTAAAATAGGCCCAATGGTATCCATAATCACCCTGGTTAACACATTCAGACTAAAATAAACCCCCACACATTTTACTTTAACTATACCACTTCATGGAAGTAGGTTTAGCTCTCTTCCATAACTCTGCTAATATGTTCTCAACATGAGTATCAAGATTCATCACTTAAACTTCAATCTCAGTAATATTCTTCACATCCATGTCTTTTTCCAACAACTTTATTACATTTTAAATAAATTTGACACAATAACATAATTAACAAACAATATCATCTGAAAATTCCACGAAACAAAAAAGAAATACAGCTCCTGTGGAAACGGTAGAGTAGTGTGAGGTAATAACCACAACAATACTATTAATAGGTTTATTGCACAATCCAAACACCAGTCATTGTGCAATAAACTTATTAATACCATCATTGTGGTTATTACCTCATACTACTCTACCGTTTCCACAGGAGCAGTATTTCTTTTTTGTTTTGTGGTCTAAGTTCTTACCTGATTCCTGGTATAATTTGAAAATTATTGATATTAACACATCAATTGATGCTTTTCTAATTAATTTTATCCAACAGTTATTATTAAAAGTAATTTTGTTGGTTCTCACTTTAAGTATATGAATTTCATTTTGACAAACCACTTTTGTAATGTTTGTGAATTATGTAATTGAGGGTATAGTTGCTTTCCTCCAAATTTTTGCAATAACTTTCCTAGCCATTGCTAGGGTGCACCAAAGAAGAGGAATTTAAACTTTGGGTTTGAATCCAGATGTTGGAGCATTAAATAATAATAAAGATTTGGAAAGAGAGCATCTATCTGACCATAGTGCTTACATGAAGTTATTTATATGTTTCCAAAAAGGTTGTATTGCTTTACATTACAAAACTATCTGCATCCAATTTGCTTTCAGTCTAAAATTACATTTCCAACAATTAATATCTAGTTTATTAAAAATAATTTCATTTGTGAGGAGTTCAGAAAAATCCATATTTATATGTGCAGAACAACTCTGATAATGATCATTTGAATTTAATTTACATGGTCCAAATATTTTAGAATTTATAGTTGTAAGTAAACATGTTTATCTAAATTTAAAAGTAATTTAATTTTAGATGTTATATTGCCTATTAATTTGAATGATAAGCCAATTATTCAAATCAAAATTAGTAATTTAGAATTCTAGTGGAAGTATCTTAGCAATATTTAAATACTGATTCCAAAAATTAAATTATTATAAAAATCATCATTTTATTGATATTACATGATTCTAAGCAGTCATTAGTAACAGCTATGTGGAAATAAAGTAAAGAACCACTCTTTTAGTCTGGATTGCCACAAATATTCTTTTAAATAAGTTAAGATTACCATTAATATAATAAGATTCAAACTGTTTATTATTGTTAATGAAATATTTTAGCAGCTGGATCAATATTATGTACAATCTATGTGAGAATGATATACAGTTATTATTAACTAGTAATATATTCTTATGAATTCATTTCCATTTAACTCTGTAATTTTAATTAAGCCATAATGCTACACTTTTAATGGCAGATGATAAAAGCATATAATTCACTACCGGGAAAACTAATAACCCCATCTTCTCAACTTCTTTTATGGTACTCAAAGGTAATTCTTGACTTATTGGGATAACAACATTTTTTTGAAGAATGGTGTTTTTAGTAATATTTTAGAATGCATTATTGCAGTAGATTGAATAAAAAAATTGAATTTTGGAAGAATTGTCATTTTGACTAGAGCTGATATTTTTATCATAGTAAAAAGAACTTGTTCCATTTATTAATCAACTGAAAAATATTTTCTAACATATGAATACAATTAGCCAAAATTGTCTTTACCATCAGGTGTTAATAAAATACCTATGTATTTTAATTGTGCGTTATTCAAATAAAATAATTCTTACGATTTAGAAAAATCATTTTTTTCATAATTAACAAAGCATTGGATTTGCTAAGATTGAAACTTAATCCAAAAAAAAATTCAAATTGATTTAAAATGTTTATAGAAGCCGAATATAAATAAATATCAGTAATTATTAATAAAATATTTTTTGTTAACACCTGATTTTTTAAGGGAATTTGAAATGAATATTTGTTTTAAAATATTTATCAAATAGTTCAATAACAAATAATAAAGGTGATAGAAGGGTTCCTTGAGTTGTACCATTGTAAATCTTAAGTGATTGTAAAAGATAAGATCCCAGTTTGACAAAAGCATAGGATTTACGATATGGTTTAATTAATCTTATGAAATTCTCTGAAAAATTATGTTCTTAAAATGCTCAACTGAATCACAAGCCTTGCTTAAATTTTAACTGAAAGTTCTTTCTCCACTTTATTTGCATAATCAGTTGGTGATTATTCTTTTAGTATCTCGCTTTTGCTTTTTTAATATAAATCCTGTTTGATCATCGATTAAAATAGGTAAACTTGTTTAATCCTTTTTGAATGTTTAGAATAAATATTTTATAATCAAAAGTTAAAAGAGATATTGGTCTGTAAGAAGAATATAAAGATGGATTTTTATCTCATTTCAAAATGGGGGAAATTCAAGAACATCTCCAAGAAGGTGGAAAATTGGATGCAGTTTTAATTTTTAGAAAAGTGTTTAATAAAACAGTCATTAGGCATGTGTTTGTATAATTCAGGAATAATGCCATTATTACTATGAGCTTTATTACTCTTTACATTTTACATTTTGATCTAGAGATTTTTTTCTATTTTATTTATTTCTTCTTTTGTTAGTCTGTATTGCATATTTTCTTTTCTGAGACATTATTAGTGTTTATCTTTGCAGTTCTTAAAACATTCTAAGATATCTTCTATATCAGTAACTATTTCATTTTTATTACTATATTGACAATGGATTTCTTTAATATAATTAGATTTTTTTAGTTCAAATTGCTAGCTTATGCAAATGCGAAGGGTTTGAAGAATAAGATTAAAGTTTAAAATTTTGTAAACTAATAGAAACATGATGTAAGACCTTGATATATGTTGAATTAAAGAATTTTTTTATTCTTTATCTATATTTTTATTGCTTTTTTGAAAAGTTAATTTTAAGTTATCAGTTTTAGATTGTAATATCAATAATATTTTATCTCCTTCTTAGCTTTTACATAAATATCAACTTGTAATTTTTTCTGTAAATCCAATCCACTAGAGTAATATTAGAAAATTCTCTGTTATTGATTTGCATAAAATTATGCATTTCATTTAACTAGCATTCTTTAAAACCTTTTATTTTTGTTTAGTATGCTGGTAATATTTATGATGCATAAAGTTTCTAGGTTTGGGTATGAGCATAAAAGTAATTGCATTATGATCCAATAATGGAAAGGAAATTATTATAACTTTCTCTATATTAGATATTCAGTTACTTGAAACAAAACTTTGTCAGTATTAGATTTTGTGCTAAATCTATATGAATGAGTATAATTCAAAGAATTAGATTTCATCAGGCCTTTAATATCTTTAAGATTCATTGTATTAACATATCCAGCTAAGACTTCAGCAGAAGCTATTGTTCTTGGCTTGTAACTACAGCTCAAATCATAACTCATTATGCTACAGTTGAAACCACCTGCCATAGTAAGACTTCCATTCATGCAACAAACTATTATATCTAAGTATTTTGCACTTGTTTTAGCTCCATTTCCTAGTATCCAATTCACAGGAGTATAGATTCTCCTGTTTAATTTAACATACATAAAATGCCATTGGCACCTAAATAAACATTGAATAAACATCAGTTACTTTAGGCATTTCAACAGAATTCTCCCAAAGAATGACAGCACCTCATATTTTTCCTTTAAAATGTGAACTAGCAATTTCTGTGCATTATTTTTCAAATTCAGTCTATTGATGTAATCTTTAATTAGATGAGTTTCTTGTAGAAAATGAGCTTTGTAGAGCTCTTAAGTATTTCAGCAACCTTTCCCAACTAAGATCACTATTTAATCCATTGCCATTCATAGGTTCATAGGTGATTACTAGGCTAGCAAACACAAGGGCCTTTTTAGTTTTAGTAACTTGATATGTGTAAGCAGGGACTTGGGAGATGAAATATTTACAAACAGGAGCCTGGGAGATGAACCACTAACAGGTTGCCTGTGTCCATTAGATACATAGGTGTTATGCTAGGGATGAATTTCCTGTTCCCCATCCAACTGTCCAAGTTACACTTAGTAAAGTAATCTTTATTGTTGATCAGATATATACAGCAGTGCAAGCTAAACAAAATTATGTTGCTTTGGTCCCAGTACAAGACATAAAAATGAACACGTAGTTTGAGTGACAGTAACTCTAATGCACATAAAGAAATACTTAAAATATTAACAACACAAATTACCACATTTTAACAGGAAGATGGACAATATTATACTAGTACATATCGCAAAGACTATGACTTTACATTATGATTGCTTAGATATTGCACTTCATTAACTGTAGTAGTATTATATATATTGAAGTTCACCAGTCATGGTGACTCACTCTTGACTGTTGCACATTTAGGAAGTAATAGCATAAGAAATCAAGGCTAACTGTACCAGTTACTGAAGCAATTTGCCAGAGTGATTACTATAGCTGATACTCCACAGCAAGTGGCATATTGATTGGATTATTTGCTGTCATGCATGGCATTCAAGTTCAGCAGGCATAAGGATAGAGGGAAGAAGCTCCTGTTCAGTCTAGATGTTTTGCAGTGTAAGCTGAGATACCACCTGTCTGAGGAAAGGTGGAAGTGCATGCCATGGGCATGGTGAGTGGGATTATCTTCCTAGCCCTTCCCACACAATGAGTCTCACGCAGATCATCCATGGATAGGAGTGGGGTACCAATAACTTTTTCTGCTGTCCTCACTACCCTCAGGAAAGCCTTGTGGTCAGCAGTTACCATACTAAACTATGAAGTTATTTAAAAGGATTCTCTTGGTGATCCCCCTGTAGAAGGCTTTGAGGATGGACTGATACAACTTTTGCCTTCCTCAGTTTATGTAGGAAGTGCAGACATTGTTGCACCTTCTTCACTGTGCAACTAATATGAATTGACCAGAATAGGTCATAGAGATGTGCACCCTCAGGAACTTGGTGTTTATGACTCTTTCCACCGCCATCCCCTTAATTTCCAGAGGGTGATGCATCTCCTGGGTCCTCCTGAAGTCCACTGTTAATTGTTTAGTCTTGCTTACATTTAAGGCCAGATTGTTGCTGTCACACCAACCTATCAGATGATCCACTTCATCCCTGTAGGCTGTATACTCACCATTTCTGACCAGCCCCAAGACAGTGGTATCATCTGCAAACTTAATGATTTTGTTGGATTCATGCTTGGCCATGCAGCCATGTGTCAACAGGTGAGCAGTAGAGTACTCTAGAAGCAGCCCTAAGGGGACACCTATGCTCAATGTAATACTGATTGAACTTTTATTTCCTACACATACATTTTGTGGTCTGTTGAGGAGAGTCCAGTATCCAGTTAGATAGAGGGGTCATGATGCCCAACTGGATCAGCTTTGATATCAGATTCATGCGGATGACAGTGTTAAAGGTGGAACTAAAATCGAACAGCATTCTGCTATAGCAATTCTTGTTATCTAGATGTGTCAAGGATTCATGAAGCATTATAGCTATGTATCTATAAGCAAACTGTAATATATCCAGTGTTGCAGGTAGCCTTGTAGAGATATGGTTCTTGATCAGCTGCTCAAAACACTTCATTACTTTTGATGTAAGAACTGGCCAGTAATCATTTAGGCTTGTTAATTAGAATTTCTTGGGTAAGGGAATGACTGTCATATTTTTGAAGCAACTGGTTACAATGGCTAGTTGGAGGGATGTGTTGAATATATCTATTAGTACAGTGGACAGTTGGATAGCACAGTCTCTTAGAACCTTTCTCATAATATTATCAGGACCAGCGGCTTTTCTCGGTTTTACTCATCTCAGGGTCCTCAGAACCTCCTCACCCTGTTCGACATGGAACTTTCTTGGCACAGTGTTGGTGTCCATATTAAATCTGCTAAAGTAGGTGTTTAGTTTGTTTAGAAATTCTGTGTTGTCATATGGGGTGGATGCAAGCCTGTAGTCCATTATGGCTTATATGCCTTGCCAGAGACATCTGGACCCTCTTTGGTCAGAGAAGTGTCCCTGAATTGTATGTCCTTAGGTCCTCTAAGCCTCCTTTATACCTCTACTTAGATTTGATCTGGCCTCTCTTAGAGCATCCTTTTCTTTTGTTTTAAATGCATTTAAATTGGGTTAGGGAGGAACTCACATGGATGGAAAGCCATTTACAGATATGGGGTAGTCTTTGGGATACATACCTGTCTCCCAGCAGGTCCTCTTTGTATAACAGGCAATGTTTAAGTCTTTAGAATGAGTAAGTTTGGTGCTGATTGCTTTGTGGATATGCAGGAGGTCCATCACAGTGGAGTCTGACAATGCCTTGTAGGCCAGGCATAGATCTCACCTCAACAGCCTGTAGGAGAAAAAATACAGGGACTGAGCCTTGAGATATTCTACATATGACATTTTGCTTATGCCCTGTATTCTTTTTAGTAATGACCCTCTGTGGACTTTCAGTTTCTTAGATGTGCCTGGTTAGGTACATACCAAAGGGGGCATTGTACTCAATTATAGGTCAGATGAATGCTGAATACAGTGGAACAATGACTTCCTTTGACCTAGATGCCATAACTTTGTTTATAAGTTGCACAACATAGAATGACTTCCTCACTACTGTAGACATGTGATGGTGAAAGGCTAGATTACTATCTGTGTCTCTAAGTGCTTAACTGGGTCACCTCTAAGGGGTGTGTTATAAATATTATAGTTACCATGGGTGGATGACTTCCCAAAGGATACTATTATGCATTTCTTAGCATTTAGTTTTAGTTCATGGATCTGACACTAGTAGTGTCTGTGTCAGCCCTTCCTGGAGAACATTTGTGTCAGTGTGGGATTCAATGAGAGAATCAACTTTGCAATCATCTGCAAATCTAGTCAGTTGTAGACAATTGACATCGGTCTTGACTTAAAAGAAGTAAATGCCAAAAAGAGTAGTCTAAGGACTTATCCACAAGGGACTCCACTTGTGACTGGCCTCTGTAGAGCTGAACTCCCAAGTTTAACTTCCTATGTCCTGTCTGTGAGCTACCCACTGGGTGACATAAAGATTTGACCCAATCTCTTGACATTATCAACAATCCCCAAGAGTGGTTTGGTGTCAAATGCCTTGGCAAGATCAAGGTAGGCAGTGTGAACCATTTTTCCCCTCATCCATTGCGTTGTTAAACTTCTCAAAGAATTCCACAAGGTTGAGTAGTTGTTTTGCCCTTCATGAAACCAAACTCTTGGGTCCAGTGTCTGGAGGTTTACTATATCATTACTGATCATTTACATGATAATTCTTTCCATGGCCTTGCTTGTAAGACTAGTGAGGCATATGGGTCTATAGTTTTCCAAGGTCTGTGAATGTCTCACCTTTGTGCAGAGGGACAACTGTTGCTGTTCTCCATTCCTGAGGCATGAAGCTTCTTGGAGTTTGCAGTTAAAACATAATTCCAAAAGGCCTAATAGGTGATGTTTCAAGCTATTCAGAAAGCATCCTTGGATATTCTCTGAGCCCATTGATGCAGTGTTCTTGGCCTTGGAGAGAGCATTAAGGACCTATTCCCTAGTGATAGCAGGGGGAGTTGTATTTCATGCTATTTCTGGAGAGAAGGTTGAGGGGGAGAGAGGGGTAAAGTTGCAGCTGAATTTGTCGGCCAGTAGGTTTGCTATATTTCAGTATAGGTGGCTCCATTTACATTGAGCTCTACACACAATTCTGTATTGCCTTTGACGTTGTGGACATGGATAAAGAATGCATTGTGCTTGTCCTTGGACTGGGTGGGCAAATTTAACTTAAATTTGTCTTTGGTAGACTTTGTCCTCTGAGTTTGTTTAGTTTAATGAGCATGCTTTTATCCTGCTAGGTGCTGCACCACCTAATTTTGCCACAATTTTCTTCATTCTCTTCATATACAGCCTATTGATTTTGTGATTCCACCAGGGTGACTTGTTTTTTGAGTTGGTTCTGCAGTACCTTCTGGTTGGATACAGCTGCCCCTATTCAGCTATTAACATGCTTGTTTAGGGTTTATGTGAACAGTTCTGAAACCACCTGGCATACTATGACCTCCTTCCAAGGATGTACATTTTAAATATAACATATGAAGCATGAAAAAAATGCAAAATACAATATTTTCAACTATTAATATGCTTCTAAGTACAGCTTATACAAATCCTAGATGAGAAACAACTATATACAATAAAAATAAGATTCCAGTAAAAACTAAAATTAATTTTAATATGTACAATGCATTCAAAGAGTTACACTCTTAACATGGAACCTATTATTCATATTTTTTTGAGAAACCCATTCAAACTACCCACTAACATTGTTTCTAAAGAACACACACTACTACCATTGCATCTGCTTGCTAAAATTAAATGTCTACATTTGTTAAATATAATTAAAATTTAAAGTAATGTTATTAAATATACATAACTAATTTTTATATTATAATTATATTAACAGTGTTTATTTTTAGTAAGACAAATAGTTCATAAGATATAGGTGCCCTGTTTTAATAGAAAAAAAATCAGTTTTAATTAATATTAAGCATTTTATCCGTATATAATAATTTGTTACTATACCTAATAAAAATCATACCTAAAGAAATATATAAATAATATCCTTTGTAGGATAGTGATATTATTTCTGTACTAATGAAACTAATATAATTTTATATGTAAAGCAAACATTTATACTAGAAAATATTTATTCTAAATAGCAATAAATAAAATATTAGCTTAAAAATTAATGTAGCTCTAAATGTATTCATAGATGATTTTCACTGCCTATTATAAAAATCTACGACTTCTGACAATAACTTCTATGGGAATAAAAACTGATAGTGTTGGATTAAGTAAATGATCTTGGTGTACAGTCATGGCCTATTAGTACAAATATACACAATGTATATGAAAACAATTTCTCCTAAGTTCCTTTATAATATTATAACCGATATAAGTGATGAATTCAGGTCATAAATTAGAACAGGATAGTCGTAATATCTATTAAATCATAAATAGTACTTACTGCATAACCATGAGAGACATTTGCTAGTGTTTAACAGCTTTACTAAACAATATATTAATAGTACTTTAATTTTCCATGAGAGAACCAATATTTTCAGAGTGACTGCACATGCTCCATGTCATACATCACTCAGTATTGATCAGTTAATAAATATGATAAAAATCTATAATTCCCACTAATCATTGCATATGTACCATAATACACTAGTTTGTCACTGTGACTCTGATTTTGTTGGACACTCTCGCATTATAGAAGTGTTAATGATGACATACTCCTTACTTTTTGACAGCCTGAATATATGTTTGACCACTACATACCTTATTTTTAAAGGATTAATTTTTACTTAACTAAAGGATCCTTTAAGGATTTTCCATTGAACTCTAGTATGCGATATCCAAGGGAATAGTCGGACACTATTATGCCTTGGCACACTGCAAAAAGTTGGCCAAAAGTTGTTATCCTAGGATATGTGGTCTATACCAATTGTACAACCTGGATAAAAAGGACTATTTTCAAACCTTTCTAAATTTGTTGAATTGTATTGTCTCTTGTGGTACTAGACATATGTAGCATACTTTTAATAGATCTTTTATTTGGAATTTCTCTGACCTTTTAATGAGACATAGTGACATTCTGTCAGTATCGCATTGCTTTATAATTGCTCTTTAGAACAGGGATTGTAAAATGAAACATGATTTGCTACTCACATTTCTAAAGAATATATTAACCTACAGGTAAATCCTTAGCAAGAAATGAATAGTACACTCTGTCCATTTGCTAGCACAAGACAATATTTTCCTAACAATGCTTTTTTTCAATTGATGACAAAATGCTGACTCACAACATGGAACTGCAAAAGACCAGACAAAATGAATTAAGTAAAAAAATAAATAAATAATAAAATGCTTGCAAACTGATATTTAATCATGGCATAATACATTTTTATTTATTTTATTTAAAATCTGTTAACCGAGGTAGAACACTGATCCCATTGGACCTATGTCAATCTCAGCCTGGGGTAAACACACTGGATACATTACATGCTATAGAATGAAAGACAAAAAGCAATATATACATACATTATACATAAAGTGAATATCATAGGTGGTTTGAGGGTTATAAAGGCAACAGATAAATTACATTGTGTGCAGTCTGACTGACCAAGCACAATGTGTACATGAATTAAAATAGTTTGCATGCTGAAAGAATCAGGATAAAAAGTAATGTCCAAGCAAGGTATGTAGAATGAAAAGGATATGGGGAGATTAATGTCCAAGCAAGGTATGTAGAATGAAAAGGATATGGGGAGATTAATGTCCAAGCAAGGTATGTAGAATGAAAAGGATATGGGGAGATTAGTGTCCAAGCAAGGTATGTAGAATGAAAAGGATATGGGGAGATTACTGTCCAAGCAAGGTATGTAGAATGAAAAGGATATGGGGAGATTCAGCTATAGAAACAGAGAGATTTGCATTTTCCTACAGTCTTGAAATGTGTTTTATTTCCTATCTGAAAGTAGCATAAGATGAATGATTTTTAAGAGAAGGGAGAGATTCCCATAATCTGGGACCAATGACTGGGAAAGCATGGTCTGTGCAGTGAAGTTTAGTTTGGGGAGTTTTGGGGGATAAGACCTGAGAGGTTACGATTTCTAAGGTTTTATGTTGAGGCGTCTCTAATAGTTTGGAAACTAGTGGAAGGAAGGTCTCATTCTTCATAAGTTTAAATACCTGAGAGGTGAGTAAAAAGTCAGCATATCATTTTGCCGGCAGGCAGTTAGTTTTTACAATAGTTTTGTAGTGGTGTTCATTTCTTGGGGAGTGAATGGTGAATCCACATATTGCATTTAAAATGGAATGAATGGTGGTTGTATTTCCATTAAAGTCTACAGCAATTAAAGGAAGACAATATGCTAGTTGAGCCAGTAAGATACCTTTACCTATTGCATTTCTACAGGGTCTGGATAGAAAGGTGGAGATCCTATTACCCCAGAATAGAAGAGAGTTGGAGATCCTATTACCCCAGAATAGAAGAGAGTTGATTTCTTTGTGTGTAGTCCAGATGGATTTAGGAGTGTGCACAATTTACCTTTCCACAATCATGATAATGTTTGTATTCATATAGTTTTATGGGGAAATGACAATATGCCTGAAAACATTCTTATATAGTTTAATTCATTAATTCATAGTTTATATATATATATATATATATATATATATATATATATATATATATATATATATGGAGAGAGATAGATGGGTATATCTGAGTGAAATGAAAATTCTAAAAGTCTGCTGCAAAAACATCAACCACATATGGTTAAAAACACAGAAGTCAACTTGTCAGTAAACAAGCACCAAGAAACATGCAAAAAAATTAAAACAACATACCAAAATATGTTTTTTTTTTTTTTTTATTGGAGGGCAAGCCCCCACTACATGCCCCACACCCCCTGATAATTATATATATTAACTTAGAGATTGCAGCAGTACAGGATAAGGACTAATTTCCTATCCACTTAATTTGTTTGATCTCGCACACCTGTCGATCTGCTGCATTGTCGACCATATGTGGTCAGTTAGGCAGCTGTCAATCCCTCACACATTTGACTGGGTCTCTGCTACTACTGTTAAATAGCAGTTTTCAAACTGTTCTAGCCTCCCATAGATGCTGCTGTGCTTACTAGCGTGTTAGTGACCATTCGTAGCCATTATTTAAGTGTACCCACTCCCATCAAATGCCTACATCAGTTAAGAAGAATCGCCCAGAAAATACTGTGGAACCAGCAAAGAAGTTTGAGAGAAGCATAGCCTGAAAGTCGTGAATGTTTGGTTGTATATAAAAGGGCTGTCTTTCACTCTAACCCACATCTGATGAAGTGTGATGAAACGAAAATGGATTTTCAAACAGCGTTAATGGAGATGGAGTGTTTTTAGTGTGAATTTTTCTTTAATAAAACATTACATATACTGGTTGCCTTTGTCCGTGGCTTTATTGGGTCGCTTTCATTGCAACATTTGTGTGACATCTGACATGTCTGTAAAATTATCTACTGTATACATGGCTGTTGTTTTCATGCTTAGCTTTAGCTGACTGAATCTCCCATCTTAGTTGACATTTGTTTGTTTGCATCTCTGTGTTTTGATTGATGGAAATCTGATAAAAATTTCAATAATGATGTTTTGTTTTGTTTTGGTCAACTTTATGACTGCTTTGCACCCCCTGTATACCCAAGTTATAAACCACCTAGATGCACCATTTTTGAAAATGCAGCTTAAATAATTCTAATCCTATACCATGCTCTCTGTCATATTGTATTACCACTATCCTCCACTACAATACTAATATCTCCCTTCCCCTACTACATAATTTCATAATTTATTATATCTCTTTAACTCTTTACAAACTGGTACAGTATTAAAATATCCCTCCTACATAATTGTATAACTTCATAATGTATTTTGAACTCCTTGCAAACCTTTCATTACAGAAATGTAAAACACTATGGTGCTTTACATTTTCCCTACTGCAGTATCAATCGACTTAGTTCTTTCAAACTACAAGAACTGTATATACTTTTACAAGTGTTGCTGTAAATACATTACTGCATGTAACTTACTTGTAACTATATATTTTTTCTAAGAAATGTAATTGTTGTTTTTCTGAGAACTGTCTGAAAATAACATGCTAATATGAATGCACTTTGATGGAACTTTTCTCCCCAGAACTCTGCTGAAAATGAACTCTGCTCATTTGAACTTTCCTGATCAACAAAGACAAATAAATAAATAAAAATACTGATAATGTCTTTCATTTTCAAGTAAATAATTTTTTCTGTGATTGAGATCCTTTCAGCTGGCTATTCATGTTTCCAATTCTAATGTGATAGTTTTTTATTAATTGTAGTTTAATTGTAGAGCAACTAAATCATTATTATGGAGAAATTAGCTGACAACTCGATTGTGATGGTTTGAGTTAAAGTTTTAGACCAGTTACAATACTCGAAATTTTAAGATCTTCTTCCAAAATATTTTGTCTGGAGGGGTCAGTCTAGTCTGCCAGTATTAAGAACTCAGAATGTGCACCAAAAATGTTATCTTTAGAGCTCAGTGAGTAACATGCTGCTGAACAAATGTTAAATATGTTTAAATCACTGGCTAAAGGAAATAAATCATTGCTAAAGTGACAAGCAGCTGATTAAACTTCACTTCGGTAGATCGTAATTGTAAACTGCATGATTTCCATTTCCCTCAGGCAAAGGAGTCTAATGCTGGAGTGCCAGCAACCAAAGCAAATGTAGACTGAATCAGTAGTGAGTGCAGGAACATTGTGAAACTCCATATTTCAATAGATCAGGCTTGTGTAAGACTTTATTTCTTTTGCATATGAGGACTTTGAGAGATAATGCTGTTATGGATGAAGGTAATACAGCTACTGCCCTAAGTATGAGAGGTGGGGTTATCAGTTTTGCGTGCTTATTTTATTTTATTTTATATTTCACATGAGGTACTATTTGCAGTCAGCTCAGCTGGAGAAGTTCCCAACTAAAAACAAAAAGAAAAAAAGAAAAGAAAAAAAGAGAAAAAAATCTTTAGGTGATGAGAGGATCTTCCCTCCTATATTTCTGAATGTTTATACTAAATCTGCCTACAGCATTGACACACAAAGGAGAATGATGCCCTGTGCCCTGCAGTGTATTTAAGGTATTATTTACAATTTTGGTAACTCTTACATGAACTTTTTAAAATGCTGCTGTTATGTAAGTACTCAGTTTAAAATATTATTATTTTGTATATTTGCTTGTTTCCTCTTTATTAAATGGAATGTATAGAAGGCTTATAGCTGTACCTGTAATTAAGGTTTGGTTTGCGAGCCTTATACAAAATTGTGCTTACCTGCAATTGGTTGCTGTTCATAGACACCCTTACTTTTAGAGGTTACATTATTGTATTATTTGGCCTTTGAAACATGCTTGACAACAGTTTAGCATTTATGAGTCACTGTGAATTGTAACAGCCTAGCATACGAGTGCTTTTTTCACATATTGTTATACTGCTGCTCAACTGATTTTTTCTTTTGCATATTTTTCAAAAAACTGTGCATTTTTGAAAGTGATTATATGATAATGTTTGTAACCCAGAAGTTTAATTTTGGTAAAGTTCTATTTTTTCTCTCTCTTCTTGGTTAACCTCTATTGTCTTTCTTATGATTTATTCTACATAGCCCAAACACAGTTTTCAGTCGGTCCCCTGTAAGGCAACTGCTGACTGGCAGTAAAAGCTACTTTACCCTCCTAACCCAGATTCCATAAATGGACTGGGCAAACGGCACATTTTAAAAGAACCCATAGTGCATGGTCCTGCACGGTACACTAGCTGTACTCTGCCTATTTTGTTTATTATAACTTTTGAAGGCATGCACACTCCTAGGACAAGTTTATCTCATCCCCCTCTCTAGTAGCTATAATTACTTTTCTCTAACCAAACACAGGCGTTCAGTCTCTTAGATACATTGGGGCTTTTAATGCTGTTTTTCTGTCCTCCTATATGTAAACATAGAAGGAATAATAACTTAGGGCATTTTAGCACTCACCTGGGCTTGCAGTACTTCTTGATTGTTTTTCTAGGACATACGGACTTTCCTGCCTCTCAGCTCTACCTGCTCCATTTGCAATCACTGTGCTCATGCTCACTACATTTCCCACCTGCCCAACTCCACTACATTTATAGGTATACATCACACCTCTCAATTACCTCTTAACATCTCCCACATACCTAATTACCCTATTGAAACACAACTTACTACATCAATCCTTATCACTTCAACTTTACTTACAGTAAGGTAACTACCCACTACAATTTACCCCAACTGCAAGGACAATGAAATATACTCTAATCACCCACATACTAGCAACCCTGACCTACACCATCATAATTACTACATTCTGTCTTCTTTCAGCTCTCTCCTCTTACCACCCTCCCCTCCATAACATCACCACCCCATGGCAAACAGGTGCAACTAGCTCTCACATAATCCACTACACACTTATATAGCTCCCTGCCTTTCTACCCTCTACCATACTGACTGTCACCCCCACCACTGGTTACCAGTTAAATATAAAATCCATGACAATCCAAGATACTCCAAACTAATACATAAGCTTACCAAACTCTCCCTGCATTTACTGAAACAACTATTATGCTGTGGCAGCATTCACCCCAATCTTGGCCCTAACACCTCAATCAACCCTAAACTATCTCTGCCTAACAATCAACTCCATAGACATAATTCCTCTATCCTTTTTCTTAACCTGAACGTCAGAAGTATCCTAAACAAAGTTCATGACCTCCATGCTCTTCTAGCCCTATATAAACCTGAGACTGCAGTACTTACAGAAACTTGTCTAAAACCGGAGAACAAAAATGATGAAATTACAGTACCTGGGTACATCATCATATGAAAAGATAGGGTGAGCAAAAAAGAAGGGGGGCTGCAATACTGTTCAAAATCACCTCATCCTTGAACAACTTGATATTAATTAATATTTCTGGCACTGATGATGCAGAGCTCATCATCACAAAATTAAAACTAAACTCATACAAACACATCGATATCATAGGCAGCTATATCCCTCTAGGTAACAACATATCTACCATGGAAAACCTTTTAGAATGCATTTCTAACTCTCTACCTCAGGAAACTGTGGTACTGGGTGACTTTAACATAGACTGTCTCAATCGCTCTGGTAACAGTCCTTCTACCCACATTAACCTCCATGGGTATACCCAACTGATCTTATCCCCCACTAGAACAGACAAAACATCCAAGCACCACTCCATACTGGATTGGATTCTTACATCCTATCCCTCCCTTTCATCCCAATCAGGCTCCCTTACTGACAGACTGAGTGACCATCAACTAACCTACCTGATCAGATCCAGAAGTCACCTTACAAAGTCGGTCATCCTTCGGAGTTGTTAGGAACTAAAAGAACTTTAATCTTTGATAATTTTACCTCCTCTCTAAAATGCTGCAGCTGGAAACCATTGACACAATTAACTCTTGATGAAGCAGTCCACTACTTTAACTCTGAATTCTTACAAATACTAAACCTGCATGCACCCACCAGAACCATTTTGAATCAAAACCAACTATGCTTAGTGGCTAACTAAAGAAACTGAATCCATTCTCAAAGAAAGGGACAAAGCTTGGATACAATTCCCCAAAAACAAAACCCAAACTTCAAAACAAAAGTACCGAACTCCAGAATAAAGCCAAGAAATTAACCAAACTAGACAAAATTAAATACTACCAAAACATCCAAGACAAATATGCTCAAAACCCACAAAAAGTCTGGGCCACAGTAACCTCTGTACTTAAACCAGGGGAAACCACTTCACCAACACCAGTAACTACAAACAACCAAGATAACATTCCCACACAATTTAATACATATTTCACCAAAATAATTCAGGCCCTTTAAGGTACCCACAATGTTGCCAACTTCCCTATCCCAGCACCCTTCCAAAGTAACACTAACAAACAGGAAAATACCCCCACTATAACTTGTATCCAGTGTCTATCAAAGCTATTTCAAAACTCTTCCTTAAACTTAAACCTACCATTCTAGCTGCTGTCAATCTACCAGCAGACTTCCTTTGGATAGCTGCAGAGAATATTGCCTATCCTGTTTCCATCCTTATTAACAGATCCATATCAGAGGGCAAAGTGCCTGCTATCTAGAAAATGTCCCACATAATTCCACTACACAAAGGAGGTAACTGTAGAACTCAATTACTACTGTCCCATCGCTTTCCTAGCACCATTATCAAAAATATTAGAAAGAGTTGTGCACAACCAACTGATGCACTACCTCCACATTAACAATCCGTTATCTAAATATCTGCACAGCTTTAGACCCTCCCACAATACCAGCACAGCACTTTTGTCCTTTACCAACACAGTTAACCAGTACAGGAATAGTGGCCAATATATTTCTACAGTATTTTTGGCTCTATCCAAGGCTTTCAGTATGGTCAACCACAATATGCTTCTTAATAGGGTCTATGTTAAATCATCAAACACTTAAAAAATCGAATGATGATTTATCGAACCCATATAAGTGAAAGCAAGGGAAAGAAATCGCTGTTACACAAAACAAAAAAAATTTAAAACATTACATAAAGTGGGGGGCTTCCCTCCACCCCCCCTACTTAAATATACCAACTCAGAGATTGTACTACAGCCACAAAAATGGCAAAGTAATGGAAGCGGCCAAGTGATTTCTTTCCCAGGGAAAGAATTCACTTATATGCAGTTTCGCTATTTTGCCTTTTCTTGCTTTCAAGTTCAATCAAGATGCATTTGAAATAATGCATCTTCAATCATTTAATAGGAACCCTTCTTAATACACTATCCACTCTTGATATCAGTCCCTCTTCATTCTCATGGTTTAAAAGCTACCTATCAGGATGGCAGCAAGCAGTTCAATGGCTAAACTAACTGCATATCTACCAGTATCCTTAGGAATCCCTCTGGGATCTATCCGTAGCCCATTACTCTTCTCAGTATTCCCCAACCACCTGTCTTCCTCCATACCTAATGCCTCTGTAGTGCAATATGCAGATGATACCACAATTATCTGCACTTCCCCCCACACTAGATGACCTTATCTCCCTAACCCAAAACTGTTTTTATGTTGCTGAAACCTAGTTCTCTGACTCCCACCTAATTCCCAACCCAAACAAAACAAAACAACTTATCTTCAGCCCATTTAGATCTCTCCCCTCAAGTGACAAATTTATCTTATTGTCCAACAACAAAACCAACATCACCCCAACCACCCACACAAAACTATTAAATAGATAACCTGAGATTTGATGTCCATTTATCCCAAACTATCAAAGTCCATAAAAACTAGGCGTCCTCTATTGTAACAAACAATTCTTCACTAAACGTACTAAAACTGCAATTGCTAGAACACACCAATTATCTACCCTTCTCTATGCTTCCCCTATTCTAACTAATCTATGGAAGGCTTACCTAAACAAACTAGAATCTTGCTACAACAAGATTGCCAGGTTTGCCTCAGGGCCCTCATACAAGACTGATCACTGTGTCCCACTCAAACAACTAAACTGGCCAGAGCTGCCTCGCCTTAAAATCAATCAACTGTCACTTGTACAAATATTGTACTAACCTGATAATATCCCACTACTGCAGGATCAAATTCAACCCTATACTACTACTAGAACCCTGAGATCTAGTAATCAGAACCTCCTAAATGTCAGTAAATATAATAATGACACTAGTAGCTTTAGCTTTTCTATTTCTAAAGCTTGGATTACTTTACCTAACTACCTGACTTCTAACAGCTCTGCCATACAACTTTAAAAAACTCTTGAAAACACACTATATGGATAACTGGTCCTGCTCCTGTGACTCCCCAGGGTGAAGAACTAATGTACAAACATACCTGTCATTCTTACATTCCTACCCTTTTGTATAGTGTACCATACACTACTATAGGTTGTTACGATCAGTCATGTCTTTTAAATTCATTACTGTATTTATTCCTTGCTATGTTATTTTACTCTCTGAATGCCAGGCACTGTCTTTTATGCTGTATATGTTGAAATGGCTGTTTTAATGAGTTGTTACTTTGTGGTATGAGTGTGAGAGTAAAGAACAGGTTAAAATGGATTTTAGTGGATTTTTTTTAAAATGTAAACTAAATATTTTCCGTTTCAATGTGTAGAGTGCACTTAGTTTAAACTGTTGGCAAAAACATATAGCTTGACATTCATTGTTAATAAGAGTTAAAAGTGAAATATTTAATTTTTATAAACTATGCATTTTGTGAAATTTATTATTTACAAGCTGGTCAAGATGAACTCTTATATGCAGCTATGTTTTGTCAACAGTACGTGCAAAATAAGAGCGAGACAGAGGAGTTATCCTTTAGGAACCGAATGTTTGAAATATGAAAAACAAACTCTCAGCAGACCAGCTTTAAAGGAAAGACTTGTTATTTTGACAGATTTTTTTAAACCGCTGATGCAGGCAAAAAAGACACTATAAAGATTGGGACTTTTTTTTTTTGTATTGTAGACTTTGATTTTTCTATCCTTACAGAGCTGATGCTGTAAGCTAAAGTGTGGTTTTAAATATTAGTATACACCTTTTATTGTTAAGCTAGATGAAAAACCTTGTTTGCAGTAAAACAAATGTCATAACATCAGAACTGTCTGTGTCTTTATTTAGTAAAGGTACAGACTACATAAATAGTGTAGTAATAACTTTAACAGTGGTGAGACCAGTCCAGTTGAAATAACTGGGAAGGTGGCCTGCAGAGGTGCCTCTCACAGTGTGACATTCTAGCGCAGACCTTCTTAGAGTCGACTCTTCTTTTCTAAACTTCGTTCATTTAGTGGCGGGTGAGAACACTGCGGTGCAGTACAGGGCAGCATGCTAATTCTCCTTCACTCCCACTCTCATGGTTTAAAAGAACACTGCAGTGCAGTACAGGGCAGCATGCTAATTCTCCTTCACTCCCACTCTCATGGTTTGGTATACAGGTTCTAACTTTTCTACTGCCAAAAATTTGTCTCACCAGCATCTAGTGAAAGACAGCAGAGAATTCTCCCACAACTGATCTTTGTGTTAAGACTGGCCACCTTGTCCTGAACATTTCTGGTAAACATTTTCTTCTGTTTTTCTTTAACAATGAATGCAATTCATGAAAATGCCAAGAAGTGTACTAAATCCTTTACTGTTGATGTATCTGAATCATATATAATTGTGTGAAATTATTTAAATACATGGTACGATCAGCATGTTAGCACCTGTAATTCTCTGCTAGAAAACTGACAATCCTACATTATGCAAATGGATTGCCACCTTTGATTGGTATGTGTGTAAGGCAAAAGTATCACAAAATATACAGAAATGTGCTATTTGCAATGATTTATATGTTGCTTTTTGCATGCCTTGCCATAAACGTATTGTACAAAACCTGGAACACAACCAGGATAAAGTAATGCTTGAAGCACAGACAATGGTTCCTGTTTCTATATATCCTGTTGCAACAAATTTTTAGAGGGTGATGCAAATTTCAAAGTTTGTACTTTACAGTCTGATATGCAGGAGTTTAAAGATTGGATTGCTAAAGTTAGCAACCAGCCAGATCTTGAACTCATGGGTCATTTTCAGACTTACTGTGATAAATGGAATGCATCTGGTAAAATGCATGCTGACATCACTGAATGTACAAAATAATTTTCTCAGTTTTTGAAAGTCTCACAGACTGAAATGAAGACCTTTACACAAACTGTTATTGAACAAGGCAGTAAAGCTACTGGTATGACAGAAGGGTTAATTGATAAAATTGTGCATTTGCAAGAAAAATATGACAAGCAATTGGCTGACACACAGCAGGATGTAACTCTTGCAAGAGAAGAGATAAACACATTATGAGCTCAATTAGAGACACAGGAATCTGAGGCTGCTAGAGCAGCAGACTTAGCTAATCAAGATATTTTAAGATTACAAGCCCCGTTAGAAAAATCTCAATCTAAAGCAGTAGAAAGTGTTGTTACCAGTCCTATCACAGCCTCATCAGGTTTTTCTTCTGAAGTTTATTATCAGTCTAGGATGTTAAAAAACTATCCCTAAGTGGGAAAAAACAGAAGGGTACTTTTTAATAACATGATTACATTTGAAGCTTGGGTTCTTAAAACTGTAGGCACTGTATGGAATGATACACTTAACCATTGTTTCTGGAATTTTATTCCACAGTGTTTTATGGCTTATTTTCAGCAAAAGCAATATCCAATACAAACTTAACACCTAAGAATGAGAGCAGTATTGTTAGCATACACTAGGGGACAAGCTCTCACACCAACACTTTAGATCGGTTTCAAATGACAGTCTGTGATTCCTTGGAAGAACAGGCTGAACATTACCAGCTGGCATATATGCTAGTTGACGGCAGTGATGAGAAAGATATGAAAGATGTCAATTTTCAAAAAGCTGTTATGCTCTCCTTTTTAGACCATTTGGAAGGTGTCCCAGGGGATATTAAACTTATTTATGAGGAATCTTCAAATTATGGTCAAACAATCCTGTTATGCCAAAAGAAAACCTTCCCTCTGGGACACAGGTGTTAATCAAGACGTTCCAGATGGAGAGTGCATGGAATAGTAATTGTCAAGGACCCTTTAAAATAATTGCTCAGTTAGGACCTCTAGTGTACAAAGTTAAAGGAAAGAAAAAAAAAAACAAAATGATTCTTGTTCATAAAGATCAGTTAAAAGTCATTAAGTGATTTTGTGGGTGGGGTTTTTGTAGACTCACGACAAATGCCAAGTCTAAAACAGTTAAAAAAAGCATCTATCAAAACAACTTTTCAGATTGACACCACTTGCATGGAAAGGTTATATTATTGTACAAAATAAACATTGTTATTGTACTGACTGTACTCATTAGAGCCCTTGGGGTAGAGTGTCAAACAGGAAAAATGCAAGTTTGAGGAATAAACAATGACAATAATACTGTAAAACTAGGTTGGCATAAATGTTCAAAGATAAATAATTTTTGTAGGCAAAAACAGCAGGACAGCTTCACTTGTCCATCTAATGCCAGTTGTATTTTCAGGCACATAAAATTTCCCAGTAATATTATCTTTTGATCTGCAGTTATTGGTCATCATTATATTCAACCAAAAGCCCTAAGGTGACCCTTAAATTTGATTCCAAAGTTTCTATTAAATGTCAATTTCCTATATCTTATTTGAAAAAAAAATTCACAGAAATATCCAAAATCAATACAAAAGTTAATCCTTGCCTATGTAAAATGTGTGGTAATCATACTACACAAAAATGAGTATTCTTCCCAATAATACAAAAATAAAACTGCATTTTACTACTGGAGTTTCTGTAATATGTATTAATATCAGTCATTACGGGCCATAGACATTGAGGATATGTGTTATCAATATTAACAGGTAAACCTACCACTGTTCATATAGACCATTTGGTTAAAATCCCTTCTACCTGTAAAAAGGTAGGTAGACAGTATCAAAAAGTTGTGGTACATTTTAACATCACATTCCCAGGTACAGACAGGTGCCGATATAAAAGGGCATGGTATGATACTCTGCTTAGGAGCCTTAGGTATTGGAATGGGGGGGTTCTTAATGCAGCTGACATTGAAGTTTTAGCTAATCGATTAAAAATAGTAGGGAAAGATATCTCTCAGCTTGTATATTTACAAGCCTTTTCAAATCCAGATATATGGAAAACACACCTGCATAATATAAATTAGCAGCAATTTTTAGACAATTATGTTATATAGCTACATCAGTTAAAATTTGATGATAACATGACAATCTTTGTAAATTGGACAAAATGCACTATGCAGTCTTGGTATGTGAAAATTAAAAAAAAAAATACAAACTGCACTTATGTTACAAAATGAAAATGTTTGGCGACAATTGTTTAACAAATGGATACCTGATACAGATTGGATTAAACTATTTACTGAAGTAACATATTGTACTTCACAACATTGCACAGGAAAGTACATACATATAATGTTACTGATACACTATTATGTGTCAATTTACTGTGTTACCTATGGAATTTCTAGTACCAGAATGGTGTGAGTCTTGGTTGCCACAATTTAAAGATCATTATATAGATATGAGAGGGAAAACACATAAAACTGAGTATTGCACACAGACTCAAAATGGACTACTTTGTGGACAGCATTCGCCTATCTATGAACCATGCTTACTGTAGCATTCTGTTAATTTGTGTAAATGGACTATTATGCCTTCTTCTTTTCAAATGTTTATAGAAGTGTCTCCTCAGTATATTTGTCTGGTTACAGATCAAGATGTAGGTCATAATTTAAAATTACCTTTTGTAGAATGTTTATCACATGTTGATTTCCTTAAATGGAATAATAAGAGCTGTGTGTTTACTGAACCCATAGAAGTAAATATTTCCAAGAACTGGAATTATGACTTAATTCAGCTTCCCAATATATCTGCATCCTTGGATAATTTAAAAAACAAAATGAGCAATATTAAGATTCTCAGAGTATTTGGAAAAAAGAGTATTCTGTATTATGAGGCATTAAGTATCATTGCAAAAGATAAACTACTTGGTCTAGCTGAAAAGACCAAAAAAGGCACTGCTCACAATTAGTGGGATATCTTTACTGGTTGATCAAAATCAGGGAAAACCCTGTTAAGTTGGTTGGTACATCCTGTATTAGTAATGTTAGGCATTATAGTCATATTAACTATATGGAATTGCTACCTAAGTTGCCATTTGTGGAAAACTTCTAGAATCCAACAAATCATGATGGTTAACATAGATAAACTGGAAAAGGTTTCAATGTGTACAAGTGAAGTCAAAAATGGACAGTCATTTTCCACTTTTTAAATTAAAAGTGGGAAATGAGAGAGTAAAGAACAGGTTAAAATGGATTTCGGTGATTTTTTTTCTGAAAATGTAAAATATTCTGCATTTCAGTGTGTAGAGTGTACTTCGTTTTAACTCTTGGCAAAAACATATAGCTTGGCATTCATTGTTAATAAGAGTCAGAAGTAAAATATTTTATCTTTTATAAACTATGCAGTTTGTGAAATGTATTATCTACAAGCAAGTCAAGATGAACTATTGTATGCAGCTGCGTCTCATCAACAGGACGTGCAAAATAAGAGCGAGGCAGAGGAGTTATCCTTCAGGCACAGAACGTTTGAAATATGAAAAACAAACTGTCAGCAGACCAGTTTCAAAGGAAAGACTTATTATTCTGACAGATTCTCTAAACTGCTGATGCAGGCAAAAAAGGCACTGTAAACACTGGGACTTTTTCTTTTGTATCAGAGACTTTGATTTTCCTATCCTTACAGATCTGATGCTGTAAGCTAAAGTACATTTTTTAATATCTGTATATACCTTTCATTGTTAAGCTAGATGAAAAACATTGTTTGCAGTAAAACAAATGTAACAGCATAACTGTCTCAATGTCTTCATTGAATAAAGGAACAGACTACCTAAATAGTGTAGTAATAACTTTAACAATTAGTGGTATGCAATGCATTATATTCTCTGTATTACTTACTAACTGCTATGTATATTTGTAATCTGGAGCTTTTCTCCCTGGGCCTCTGCTGAAAATGGACTTGTGTCCAGTCGGACTATCCCGGTCAACAAATGTAAAATAAAGTAAATAAAAGAAATAAATATGTAGCTTAATTAAATATATATTTAATTATGTAACTTAATTAAATATACATTTAATTCACTGCTACAGCAATATGACTGGTCACCATTACAATTCCAACAGTTAGACGTCCCTGTACATAACTTTAACAAGGCATTCCTTGAGAAACTTAAATTATCTCCCATTAGTAAAGTTCACACTCAAGTCAACCAACTACCATGGCTAACAAAAGAGACTTAACTTCTACTTAAACAAAGGGATAGAGCCTGGTCTCTTTACCATAATACCAGAAACAAAGATAACCTAACCACTTACCAACAACTCTGAATTCAAGCTAAAAAGTAATTAATAAAGACAGAAAACATACTTCAAAACACCTCAGCAAAAGCACCAAAGCAACCCCCCAAAATTCTGGCAATCTATAAAGTACCTCCTAAACTCAGAAAAGCTACTACCCCTGCACCATCTACCAATAGTATAGCATATTGTATAGTTACACAATTCAATACCCACTTTATAAACTCTCTAACTTCCTTGCTAAACAACAATACTAACCCACCTCTATCTATACCCATCCGTACTGAATGTAACCCTAACTCATTCTCTCTAAAGCCAATTCAAACTAGTTATATAAAAAACTCCTAAGCAAATTAAAACCCTGTACTCTTGCAGCTGATCAACTGCCCAACGAATTTCTAAAATGTGCTGCTGCAACCATCTGTTATCCTATATATATTCTAATCAGCTGCTCCATCTCTGAACAGTATGTACTATCCTCTGGAAAATATATCATATCATATACTTATAAAAAGGTGGCCCCTCCACTGACCTTTCAAACTTATAGACCAATCACCGTACTCTCCCTCATAGCCAAAATCTTAGAAAAATGCATACATCAACAAATCCTTGAACATTTTCTCAAGAACAAACTTATTCAATTGTCAGCATGGCTTTCAGATAAAGCATAGTACTAATACTCTTATAAGCTTCACAAACACTGTAAATCTCCTAAAAAATAAAGGCCAACCTATCTCAGCAACTTTCCTTGATATGTCCAAAGCATTTGACACAATATCACACCAAATACTTCTCAACAAGCTAGCCTCATATAATCTCAGTACCACATCCCTAACTTGGTTTCATAGCTATCTCTCTAATCGACAACAGTCCAACAAATGGGATGGCAAACTCTCCACCATTCTATGCATCACTGTTGGAGTCCCCCAAGGCCCCATTCTTGGCCCTATTCTTTTTACCATATTTATTAACAACCTCAGTACCTCCACACAACTCACGTCTGTCATTTAATATGCAGATGATGTCTCTCATCTGCTCTGCCCCTCTGTTAAGGAACTACTAGAAAAGACTCAGAATGCCCTCCAAGACATTTGAAAATTACCTATCTGACCATCAACTTGTATTAAACCCCAAACAAACTAAGCTCATTGCCTTCTGTAACACCACAGTAAAATAGATCCTATCCTCTCTCACAATCTATTCTTCTAATGGAACAAAAATCAAACCAGTCAAGCTCACTAAACTTCTAGCTGTAACAATAAACAACTGTCTAAAATTAAATAAGCATATAGCACTAACAATCAAAAAAGTCCACATCAAACTTGATGCATTCTACGGGGACAAACCCTATCTAACCGACTATGCCAGAATATCCACAGCCAGATCCCACCTTCTAGCCACCTTACTTTATTGTTCCCAAATCTTTACCAACCTGCACAAATCAGAGTTGAACAAACTCAAAACCTCATACCTGACTCATACAATTGTAATTTGGATATTTGGTTAAATCAACATGTTTCTTTTAACTGGACAGACTTACATTCAGATGAAGCTGACACTTACTCAAATAATTTGGACATGCTGCGGTAGCATTGTCGCCTCACAGTAAGACACTGACAGGTTTGATTCTCAGCTAGAGTGTCTTCTGCATGGAGACATGCGTGAATGGACATACCTTCGTGGAAGGGTGTGCGTTAGGGCTGGCAACTCAGCACTTAAAAATCAACTGCCAATCATTAGCAGACCGGAGTTCCACTGTGGTGACCCCTAACTGGGAAAAGCCAAAAGACACAACAACGATTTACTGCTTAAATTTAAAACTCTTGATGCTGACAATGTGTATTTAAGGGAATGTTTAAACTTAAAGGTTGTGCCTAAAGGGTCACATGTGTACAGATACCCAAATAATGTGGAAGAGGGATCTGAGTTTCATTTAGAATTGATAAGAATTGCTGATACATGTGGTTTTGAAATCTTAAAAGCTATTATTAAGCAAAATGAGAGGCTGTTGGGTGTTTTTAAAAGAAATAATTAATGTCAATACTTGTATTTTAAAAGATTTAATGTTTAATTTAGATGAAGAAAAAAAGTATTTTGATTTAAGAGCCCATGTTGATGAGAAAGTGACAGTAATAGTTGGTAGGAAGAAAAGAAAATTAAATAGGGATCTGCATGAATATGAGCAAAACATTCACTACCCCAGACCAAAAGGTACTGTTAACTTTGAAAGATATGGGAACAGTGGTGGACATAATAATGGTAGGTGTGGCTATTATTGCTCTGATTATGCCAATCCAGACGACCACTATAATTGTACTACAGGTCATTCCTCTGGACACACAAACTATCAAGACCCTTTAGAGTATCCCCCCTCCAAAGGTCCAAGAGACTGAAGAGCAAGCCTATGACCAATTATAGCCAGGGCAACTGGAGGGGGTGGAACAATCAGAGGGGGAAACAAGCTCAGTAGGGGCCATTGGTGCAATTACTGTAGAGCATGAATTTGAGCTTAATGAATGTATTGTGAAGGATGGACCTATTCTGACCTGTCAGGGACATACTATTTGTAATTACAGTAGGTTGCACATTACTAAGGTCATTTTTGATTTATTTTCAAAAGATTTTAAATTTGTTCCCCGTAAAAAATCTGTTTTAAGTAAGATACTAATTGATTTGAAAATGTTCATTCGTAAAAATAATTTGTTCTTCTGTTAGATGGGTTAAGAGATTTTTTATTTATTTATTTATTAAACATTTGTTGACCGGGAAAGTCCAACTAGGTTCCACAGAGCCTGTTTTCAGCGAGAAATGCTCCAGATGCATGTCTTTGGAATGGGGAAATCTGAGTACCTGGAGGAAACCCAACACAGGAGAACATGCTCTTGCTGTGAGGCAATGCCTGATTTGAATGAAGGATTGAGAAGGAAAAGTGTGTAGAATCCCCCTTTGCACCTCAGCTTAAAAATTTGGAGAATGTTCTGGAAATGGAACTAAGGGAAAATTTCCTGGTAATAAGGTTAGGTTTAACGTGACATTTGAAGAAAAAACAATTTTGGATTCTATTAGGAAGAATAAGTATGTGAGAGTAAGGAAGCCTGATAAGGGAGGTGGGGGTATGGTGCTTATGAATGTCATTACTTATGATAGAAAGATGATGGACATCTTGTTAGATGTCAATAAGTACATAAAGGCCTCTACTAATGAGGTACATATATGGTATAAAAATATCTACATAGCGCTTAATGACTTGCTATTAGAGGGTTGCATTGATATTGAGCCTTTTAGGTTCTTACACAGCAAGGAACCAAGAGTACCATCTGTCTTTGGGATACCAAAGGAACACAAAGATGTACAAGACCCCCCCTTTTGAGGCTATAGTGGCAGCTAGCAAATCTGTTACTGCACCTATTGCTAAATACTTGGATTATATATTAAAAGAACCTGTCTGTAGGTGCATGTAATTTTTTGAAGGCTGTGTGCCTTCAAGGTAGATACAGCTTACTGGTGCTTTCTTTCATTTATTGGTTTTGGTTTTGGGCACCTCATCCTCTTGAATTTGTTTTCAACCTCACAACCTGTTATGACAAAATAGTCAAGTTAGCCTTAAACATATCCCACAGATCACATCACTGCTCTGCACTTCACCATATTAGCTAGATTGAGCTACCCAACTTACTATCTCTCAACCAGCAAACAATTGCTCAGGGTCATCAGCAAGCCTGACAACTGCCCCACTCTCAGACCTTTTTCAACCTTATACAAACCTCAGGTTCCTTAGATCATCTGACAAATTAATCCTAGAGATAACAAAATCTCAAAATTATCATGGAGGTCCTTGTACTCCAATAAAATCGCCAAAACTTGGAGCTCTCTTCCCCAGCATATAATACTGGACAGGATATAATAAATCGGACAGCGCAGTGGTAGCGTTGTTGCTCACAGCAAGAGATTCTCCAGTTTGATTCTTAGTTGGGGTTCCTTCTTTGTGGAGTCTGCATGTCCTCCCTGCATTCATGTGGGTTTTCTCTGCGTGTTCTAGTTTCCTCCCACATTACAAAGACCTGCATCTGGAGGGTGTCTCCCTGGCCGCCGCTGAAAATTGGCTTTGTTCCAAGTCAGAATTTGCTGGTAAACAAATGTTAAATAAAAAATAAAATAAATCATAATATTCACAATTTCAAACTACTACTAAAAGAATATTTCTCCAGACAATGGCTATGTTCCTGCACAGCTCCAGGCTAATTATACTCACTCTCTACATTCCGGCACAGCTCCAGGCTAATTATACCCACTCTCTACTCTCAGTACACTACCTTTGCATCCTTTTCCAAAACATTCTCCCCTGTTACACAGTAAGGTCTCACTCTCCTACAAGACAGTAGCTTTCTAACTATGATGTTTTATCTCTACTGAAAAAAAATGTAATATGCAATTTTATATATATATATATATATATATATATATATATATATATATATATATATATATATATAAAAATATCTGATTTCTCCACAACTGAATATTGAATATTGTGAACTTGCTTAGATGCATCTTTAATCAATTAACTCTGTAAGTGATACGTTAGTGTATTTCTCATCCTGTCTTTTGTGGTTACTTATGCAAATGTACTTTTGGAGCTTTTCTCTCAGGTATCTGCTGAAAACAGGCTTCTGGCCCAGTCAGACAGTATCCGGTACTCAAATGTAAATAAAATAAATAAAAATAAATATTTCATGAAGTCTGTTACTGTGGAAGCAGTTTCTACCCTGATACCACCTCTCCCAACCTAACTGTGTGCAGTAACTTTGCATTCCACCCCTCAGGGGGATCCGAAGGGGAGATGTGACCTTCTACCTAGAAGAGAATATGTCACATTTATCAGTGCTGCTTTCAAACAGCAGTATTTAATACAGGAACATAGCTTACTAAATGGCATGTCAGACACCATTTTTATCCAAGGGTTAATAGACTTCAGTCAGTGCATACATATAAATGCACACATGAATGTACATCTTTCACGAAACCATTGTATTACTGGTGTTTCTCCAGCATGGGCCTTCAGTTGTGTCTTTCCGGTAGTTATCTTGTAAATGAACAGTTAAATATTTACATACCAAGCCTGATTACCTGAATCTGCAGTGACAACATGCACCTGGCCACTACAGAGTTGTCCGACTTTATCAACTGGTTAATAGTTAACTGCTTACATTAGCAAGTGGAGGGCACTGTGCAGTTTATTCATGTCACTGATTAGTTGCATTGTGTGTGCAAGCCAGATATTGCAGTTGTTACATTATATACAGTAGATACAGTAAATGCCCTAACCCATAAAAGCATTGTTCTCAATGACTTAAACTTCCTTACAAATGTGAGCAGAAAATGTAGTTGGAGATACCTTTTTCTCTTACGTTTTTCAGACTTGCAGCTCTTAATCTGTTTCATTTTTGTATACATCTCATATAGATCCAGAAACACATTCATGTAAGGTACCATGATAAAAAATGGGTGCAGGTAAGTCATACACTTTGATTAAAAAAAATAAAAGCACTTGATTTTAAAATTTAATTCATTTTAAAAGCAGTGTAAAACTTTGAAGAAAATAAAATTGGTAGCCATTTCCATTATTTGTGTGACTGTGCCCATTGAGTAAAAAAACGTGGCACATATAGATGAGTAGACTGGGTAAAATACATAATCAGTAAACACGTGGTTTATGTTTAAAGGACATACATCAGTGCAGGTTAATCAGTTTCACAAATGAAACTGAATTCACAGATTAGAATGAGTGGAAGTTTACCCTGGACAGCTCTGGAATAATGCATATAGCAAAGCAGAAATGGTGCATAATTATTAATGAATATGAGGCACATCCCAATAGTAGAATGAGTATGTAATGGGAATTTCTGGCCTATGTCAACATATTGATATACATAACAAATAAACTACAAAATTCACTGGTTGTGGTTTCATCTGTGCTGTGGTAATATATATTCTTTTTGTTTGGTATTCCTAGCACTGGCACTTTTAGTAACAATACTGTTACTGAAGGTAATCTATAACTAGATATACACCAAAACAACTTTACTTTTTATAACTGTAACAAAATAAATGTACTTTACGAAATGCAAATGTTATCAGTATTGGGTAGCTATCATTTGCCACTCATCAAAACTGATGTTCAAAACAGGAGTACGTATACATGTAGAGCAAGCTGAACTGGGCAGGAGAAATCACTTCAGTTCTTGTTTCTTTGACTTTAATTGACTGAATTGATATCCTGATGAATGAAACACTTTGTTGTGTTGTATTTCAAGAAGATGGCTTCTGTGCAGTGGAGTTTAAGCTTAATAGTGCTAATTTCTGAAGTCATCTTCACTTAACTATAGAGAAAGAAGATTGCATAGGTTCACAAAGAACATTGTGTTACTTTTCTTCATTGTTTCTGATGTTGGAGTTAGTAATATACAAGTACAGAGTGTATAAATACTGGAGAGATTGGTGATGGAGGGATATCTGCAGTCCCTGACAATGTTTATTCTAAATTTTGATTTGCTAGAAACTTTTGATGGATTGGGTTCCATCACTTGCATACTCAGTGTAGTGGAGTTTAAGCAGGGGTGGACTCATAAGTAAAATAGGAAAATTATGAAAATCCAAATAGGCATTTGATGTAACTTAGCTTGCATTTATGTTTTGCTTCTCAGAAAAGGGGATGGTTTAATGCTGTATAGTAAATGGTGAAGATGTAGACAGATGACACAAAAAAAATCACACACTGTCTGGACAAACACAGGGGTCTACATAATTTGCAAATACTCAAAAGTATTACAAATTGTGATAAAACAGAAGCAAAATTACTCTGAGTACAAAATGATGTTAAAATGACAGACAGTTCACGCAGCGCATACCTGAGATATTCTGGGTGCTGCAGGATACCATACTGTTACGGGAAAAAGCAAGTTCACGCAGCGCATACCTGAGATATTCTGGGTGCTGCAGGATACCATACTGTTACGGGAAAAAGCATGGGCAGATACAAAACGTGTAGCTCTCTGAAGATAATAGTTGTGACTCATTGACGAGTGCTACTATGCCCCATTGCCGAGATGATTTTCAGGGGGAGCACCGAGTGCAGAGCTGTGGACCTGTTCTGTTATGTATTGGGCATTAGTACCGTACCTCTTAGCACAAGAAATCTGGACAAAGCCAAAGTAATGGAAGGGACAAAGGCCCAAATGTAGGGGCAAATTTTAAATATTAGTCTTTTAAATTAGAAAGTTGCTCAAATAAAAGGTTTTGTATTACCATGCATTTTCTGAAAGATATGAAGTCTGAAACTCACATGTCTGTCACTATTTAGCGACTTCAAATTGATACGATTTGCCAGAAAAAACACAAATGTTAAGAGGAACAGACAGAAAACAAGAGTCAGAAATATGGACATTCTGCAAAAATCTATACAGCTGAGAGTGTGATTAGCACTAGTATTCTGAACAAAGGGTGACATATTTAAATTACAAGCCTAGGGAGAAACCATGGCAGATTGCTCTATGACTGAAGTTGTATTTCAGTAGGACATGCGGCCAAAGTAATGTATGTTACAACAAAGGCAGGTAGTGCTGCCAAGTCAGTGCTTGCTCATCAATGCAATGCAGAGATACTGTGCTGCATAGTTATATATAAAAGAAGGGGAAGTAGAGGGGCCATCAGATAGACTCCTTTGGCTGTGCATCTACTGCATCAAATAAACAGTAATGGAATGGGTTAGACAGAAAAGTAACAAAGGGGAGAAGAACAAACTGAAAGTAATGCACAAGAGCAGCCATAAAATAAGAACGTCCGGGGTATGGGAGATCCTTGTATTCATATGTATTAAATAAGTGAAGATGGTGTATAGGATAAAAGGAGAACAATAGGCAGTAGGAGCAGACAGACAGGCAGACACAAAATGGTTAGGAGACAGACACACAGAGGGTGAACAAACTGTGAGGCAGAGAGTTGAACAATAATGAAAGAATGGGAAATGACACATAAAGGAAAGTGCCAGGACTGGGATATGGTAGTGCCGTTGGTGTGGATAGATATCAGGTTGGCTGTGAGGACAGTAAACAAAGGCAGTATTAATTCTGTAGGATTATATGAGCTGGTTTCTTCCAAATTGGCTTAATGAGTGTGTCTGGCCAATTTCACGACTCCACAAATCAACCAAGAAGACACTCCATATAGCCAGCAAACCTCCACTGCCACTTGCCTCTGTATCTAGTGCCAAGGGACCATGGCAGATGACTCTTACACCACTTTCAGAAGAGCCTTCACCACAACTTCAAGAAGTAAAAACATTGACTGACCCTTCCCAGTTGCATTCAGCAAGGCAGCTACTGTTTTCCTGCAGGCAGCCTTGCTAGCCATTGGTGAGACAGAATCAGAGGTTTTGGCCAGTGCAGACTCCAATTTGCTTGAGATTATCTCCTCCTGTTCCATTACTTTATCTGCAGAATGATGGCACAATGGGAAAAATGTACTCATATATGGTAGGGGCATGACTACAGTTTCTTTAGAGAAGTGTTATGATTTTGCACTTGCGTGCACACTGCTACTGGCAGAGTGACTCCCATGTTCTGTAACATCCACTCGTAATAACCTCATTCTTGTCTGCTGCTTCAAAATATAGTATGTACTCCTAAGTATAGTTATAAACCAGAAATGGTAGAAGAAAGCAATGCTTGGGAAAAATGCTTGCCTTACATGTTAAGATCTCTCACTTTCCCTAACCTCTGTTTCTTCCTGTCAAGCCAAGTCAGGTTGAAGCTGCGTCCAGATACTGTAGAGGTGCCGACACTACTCACAAAACTAGACAGTGCTAGTGGTATCACTTGTCATTCTGAAAAGATCATTCCAGGAATCCACTTTCTTAAGGGCATGTTTTACCATTCTTGCAGGTGCTCCTGAAAGTCTGTCTGCAGGAAGAAAATGAGCATTTATTCCTACCTGAAGCATCAATTAGAACTCTGTATTCTATAACTTCTGAAGAAGCCATGTCCACTCACTTAGATATTCTCATAGAGTGAAATGGTAGCCCTGTGTGCAGTGATGCATGTTTTTACTTTGTGTGTTTTACAATGTAGTGCTGCATCATGGAGCTACTGTGGTGCTATGAATGCTACAGTCAAGCACATGTATGCATGAGCATGCTGTTCACATGGGAATGGTCAAAATCCTCCAAAGCTAGTTATGAAAATAAAATCGTCACTGATTCTAAAGACAACCACAGAGCATTCTACAACTATGTCAAGAATCTCAATGGCGACACTCAGATCTGCTCTGAGCTGCAGCGCAATGGCACAGAACCAACTGCTATTGCCAACATCCTGACAGATAGGTTCACTGCAAACTTCACCCCCCAAAAGGGCCATAACTATACTGCAAGAATGCAAAGCCCCTGTAATTATGACTGTACAAGTAAAGACCACACTCTCCAAAGCCAAGAACACCACTTCCATGGGACCTGACAACATCCCAGGCTACATTCTGCATGAACTACAGAATGGACTGGCACCACACCTAAGTACTATGTTCAATCATAGCCTCCCTTAAGGCTTTGTGCCTACTGAATGGCACACAGTGATGGTTATCCCACTCCACAAAGGGGGCGCCACCATGGACCCAGGGAACTACTGCCCCATTAGCTTGATGAGCCTGGTCTGCAAGGCCATGCAAAGTATCATCTTGGAGCTTATAAACAAGGACATAGATAACCTCCAGACTCTGGACCCCACTCAGTTTGGGTTTGTAAAAGGTAGGTCATGTCTCCTAAACCTGATTGTCTTCTTTGAAGCAGTCACCAGAGGATGGATGAAGGTAAGGTGGGCATAAACCCTTATGTCACAAGATGGGTGGTCAACTGGCTCACGGACAGAACCCACACAGTGAAAGAAGACTACTCCAAATCCAACTTCAGACCAGTGACAAGTGGAGTGCCACAGGGCTTAGTCCTGGGTCGTCTCCTATTTGGCATCTACTTCTCAGAACTCCAAGCTAATACAGCAGGTCTTTGGCTAACGAAGTTTGCAGATGACTGCAAACTAGGTGCCATAATATAATCGCCTAATGATATGGACAGTCTACAAGGGGGCCTCACTGAGAGTGATACTTGGTATCAAAGACGTGGCCTCAAGCTCAATGCCAAGAAGTGCATTGTCATCCCCTTTGGGGAAAAAATGTACCCATGAGCTACCACATAGGCGGTAGCCTACTAAAACACCAAAAGTGTGATAAGAGACCTTGGGACACAGCTGGACAGTAGTCTCTCCTTTGATATTCACATCACCACAGTAGTCAGGAAATCCTTTTACATAGCACACCTCATCACAAAGGGGTTCACCTCCAAAAAAGAAGTCAATGTTCCTCTCTACTCATCCCTCATCAGACCCATTATAGAGTACAACACCCTGTTTGGCATGTACCTCGCAAGACATCTACAACAACTAGAAAGGCCACAGACATAGCTCTGTTAGAGGATCACTGGCCGCAAACAGATGCCATATGCAGACTGTCTCAAAAAACTCTAGCTCTACTCCATCGCTTATCATCTACTCAGAGGCAACCTCTGCCTAACATATGATACCATGTCAAACCCAGATCTGTTGGACATGCTACAGTTAAAAAAAAAATGCTCCAGGGACCTAAACCTTGCCAGCACAATAAACAGAACATGCTGGAGGGCTAGATTCCTGTCCCAGAGACTTCCCATGCTCTTGAACAGACTACAGAACAGACATGTCAAACAAAGCTCCTGATTAGCCCTCTTTAAGAAAAATCTTGACAATTAGATGGGAAATAGGAAATTCACCCTGGGGGATCACTTCTGTGGCTCTGTTAGACAGGGGCACAGGAAAATAACTTTATTGGGTGGTGAAAGCCAGGGAACTTTTTTGGCTAGGCTTATATAGGCCCCAGGGCTGATAGTCTACTACCTACCTATGAACCTGAGTAGACAAATAACCTTAACTAACCAAATTTGCACCTGTTAGCAAGATAAAAAAGTGGAGTCTGTAATTTGCATATCACCTCTCATTGCTGTATAACTGTAGAAGAGAGGAATTTCAAACAAGATTCTGTATACTTGCAGTGTTTCCATGAAAACAATGCAGGCACCATCTGGCCCACCAGCAGAGACTGTAACTTGTGTCCCTGTAGGAGCAGCTGTATGTGGACAGGTCAAACACAGACCATCTGAAGTCAGGCCACACAGAGCACTGGTAAGATGGCATACTTACTGCCTGTGAGCACATAGACTGCTACCTTAGACATGGGAGTCATCCAGGTCAACAACTGGCACAAATCTTCAGGTGAACATCTCTACTCATGAGAAATTACCTCTGTGTGGGCAGTGGTGATCTTCAGGGTCAACATGCTGTATACACAGTGAGAGCAAATATTCTATAACCTCTCTGCTATTGACCCCATCAGGCCCTGACACTGCAAGCCAACACAGTGACCAGTGATGCTCTTGGAGGAAGTGTGCAATGAGGGATGATAGCCTGTAATGATGAAGTTGAGCTGCCATGGCATGACCACTATGTGGCTACCATGTTCACATCCACTTCCCATGATCCTGGTCCCTTCCACCTGAGCAAGTGATGATCACTGTCCCCTGCCAGCCCTTTAACGTATATGAACATGGGGATGTCTGATGTGTACAGCATGGTCATACCTCTAAAGTGAGTAATGTTCCTCATTTTGAGACTTTAAAAAGTGCATGTTCCTCTCCATTCCTAATTGAAAGGCTCTGTTATACATTCAGTACTGCAATGTTTTAACGAATAACCATTGTAAATAATTCTGAATCATATTAATTCATCAAAAGAACATTTTAGAAGTTTAAAGTAACACATTTTACCCATCCTGTGAGCTTCTCAGCTTAAGTTGTTGGCAAGCAGTTATGATGTATTCCACAATTTGCTCATTTGTTCCTAATTATGAGAAATAATGTTCCACAATTTGGATATAGAAGGCTGAGAACTATGAGCATGGCTAGTCTATTTTATGACTGGGGTGACCATACTATACCGGTCTTAAAACAACCAAACCCTCCCCGTTGCCATTACTTGGCTAATTTGCACTGTGCAGTGCACTAAACATTTTGTATCCTGCCAGTCTAACTCTCTCTCTCTTGTGATTTTACTATGATATTCAGAATTACTCTCAGGTTGATGCAGAAAATTCAGGAGATCCCCTAAACATGGTAGTGTGTATAACATTAAGTAATACATCTGTGGTAAGGCATTCTGAAATGTTTCAAGCAAAATATTGCTATATAACTGTAGATTTGCCTATATATAAACTACAAATTATGCCATCTGCTCTTAAATCATACATTTTGATATTAAATAACAGGATCATAACCTGGAAATGTAAACGCAGTGTAGTGCTGCTATATAAATATGTCTGCTTCTGAATTTTTTTTACCATTCCACATTGGTTGCCATAACAGCTTTGTAACATTTGAGTCAAATACTGATGCGTTGTTTGGGGAAATAAATACATAATTCACCGCAAAGGCAGCAGTAAATACTTTTGTCATTTATATACTCAAATGTATGACTGCCCTGATCCTATAAATCCCTGAAAAGGGCAAAACACAAGAGAAAAAAATAATGCCAATAAATATAATGGACCATCCCAACATTTGTTGTAAAGCTTGTGTTGCACTTAATATAAGTGTTTTATAGTGTCCTTTTCTGCCCGTTGCTGTTCCTTTGAACTCAGTCCACTTCCATGTATGTTTTTTTTTAAATTCACTATATTATGTTTCATATGACTAATATGGGTACCCATGCCTTAAAACATGAAGGTATTCAGACAGTATTTATATGGTACAAAAGACAAAGGGAGGAAAGGATAGTGAGACAGCAAGCATTTTCAGACACTTTCAGCTTAATTTATGTAGAAAGTCTCATCATTTAATAAATGTCAAAGAAATTTAAGTTTGAATCATTAAAAAATACTTCTTAAACTGTAGTGAAAAATCCACACAATCTCAACACTGTCATTTACCAGTTTTTCTAGGTCTTAGTAGCATCTTTCCTACATACTGTAACTGGGCATCCATTCTATGCCAGAGACCCTAGCTCTGTGATAAAGTGAATACTTAAGTTTAATACATTTAAGTTGTCATTAGTACAATATTGGCAAGTTTTCTAATATTCCTGTTTCCATGGCACTCAGTGCTGGACTGTTTTAGTTGCTCATCAGTTTTTTCCTCGGTAAGTGATAGAGGAAACTGTGCAGACAGATGTCTGAAGTGGGGCAAGAACTTTTGCAAAAGAGACCGCACCGTCAGCTGTTAGTATAGAAGTTTTTATTGGATCAGTTAATATTGCTTGAAACTAAATTCCTCAAAATGCAGTTCAGTTATAAAAAAGTACAAAAAGCTTGCCCTCCTGACTACCCAAATCTTGGAGCAACATACACTCAGGTGTGTAGTGCTTGAGCAAACCTACAACAATGAAAAACAAAGTATTTTTACAACAAAGCAAGCTTTCCTGTAACTTGAATTTGCAGTTGTCACCCTACACACCCTTACTTTATTATCATCATTAAAGGGTTACTGCACCCTCAGAGGAAGAGCAATCACTAAAAGAAAAAAAAACTCTCTTGCTCCTTTCATGGGAAGTTCCGTCATAGAAGAATTAAAAACAAAATAAACATCAAGCAGAAACAAATCCTTTTTATATGGAGCAGGTGTCATCATATAGACACTCTGGTATCTGTGATGCGGACGATCTCATGCAATTTACTCAGTGCATCATTTTGCAGTATTGTTTTGTCTCTGAGATTTTGGTCGTTGATAGACTCGGTTTTAAAAAGTTTGACTGCTGTTGCACAACACCTGGACCCTGACTACTGAAGGAATTGGAAAGTGTAGGAGACCACTGTCAGTGCAGTTTACAAGAATCATTAGTGTGAATGAAGATTTCACTTCTTTCATTTTGAGTTAGTGTAGCTGGAGTTTTGGAATCTCTCTTGATCTGCAGATTTTATCACTGGAGTTTTTATCCAGGTAGTTTTGTCTGGATTAAAGATATATGACCTGCAAAATACAACCATACATTTTCTGATAAAGGTAAGCATGTACTCATTTATATGAGAATATATACATATAATTTATATATATATATATATATATATATATGTGTGTGTGTGTGTGTGTGTGTGTGTGTGTGTGTGTGTATTTATCTGTGAATTAAGGAACCATGGCTGATTGTGACCATTCATGGATTTTTTTTATTTTTAATTATTATGGCTTCTTTACCTTTGCTGCTTGTTCATTTGCACGTGTGTACGTACTGTGCAACTCAGTAGAATTATCTAACTACTGCCCTATTGCCATCCTATCTCCCTTGTTTAAGATACTTGAAAAATGTATAGACTCCCAATTAATGAACTATCTCCTTACTAACAAACTGCTGTCTACCACCCAACAGAGATTCTGTCCTAATCAGAATACTACCACTGCTCTGATCAGTTTTACCAATACTCCAAATCAACACTAGAGCAATTGCAACCTTGTCTCCACTAACTTCCTAGATCTCCCCAAGGCCTTTGATATGGTCTCCCATCCCAAACTCCTAACCACCCTCTCCAGTGTTAATGTAAGCCACATCACTCTAGCCTGTTTTCAGGACTATTTATCCAGCCACCAATAGGCAGTAAAATGGCAAAACTCCCTGCCTCCCCACAACCTGTCCCCTTGGATCTATCCACGGCCCCCTCCTCTTTAATATATTTACCAATCAACTTCAAAATCTACCAAACACGTCATGCTAGTCCAGTACACTGATGACTTCACCCTAATATGTTCAACCATATCACTCCATCAACTTCAGAAATTGACACAAGTCCTTTGTTGCCATTGAAACCTATCCAACTCTCAACTAATACTCAACTCCAAAAAAACCTAGCTAATGATATTCCATCCCATAAGAGTTCCAGGCTTCATACTCCCATTTGCAGTATATTCAACTAAATAACATCCCTATCACACCGTTCCATAACGCCAAACTACTAGGAATTATCATGGATCATTATATGAAATTCGATATGCATATTCACAGATGATAAAAAAAGTCCACAAAAAACTCAGAATACTATATAGATGCAAAAAATACCTCAAGACCAACAATAAAGCTACCATTTCAAAAACTCACCTAAACTACATACTTCTCTATGCCTCCCCTATATTTGTCAACCTATGCCTCCCCTATATTTAGCAAGCTAAATAAACCAGACTTCAAGAAACTTAACACTTGCTACAATAAAACTGTCTCACCCTGCAGTACATATCATTGCCAAGCAATCAAGCAGTTATCCTGGCTATAATTACCCAACCTGCTCACCTACAACCAATCAAGCAGTTATCCTGGCTATAATTACCCAACCTGCTCACCTACAACCAATCAAGCAGTTAGCCTGGCTATAATTACCCAACCTGCTCACCTACAACCAATCAAGCAGTTAGCCTGGCTATAATTACCCAACCTGCTCACCTACAACCAATCAAGCAGTTAGCCTGGCTATAATTACCCAACCTGCTCACCTACAACCAATCAAGCAGTTAGCCTGGCTATAATTACCCAACCTGCTCACCTACAACCAATCAAGCAGTTATCCTGGCTATAATTACCCACCCTGCTCACCTACAACCAATCAAGCAGTTATCCTGGCTATAATTACCCAACCTGCTCACCTACAACCAATCAAGCAGTTAGCCTGGCTATAATTACCCAACCTGCTCACCTACAACCAATCAAGCAGTGATCCTGGCTATAATTATCCAACCTGCTCACCTACAACCAACTTACACTAGCCCATCAAATCCTATATGATTCTGATATAATTCCTTCACTACAGGGTCTATTAAATAGCTATTCCAACAACCACCTACTAAGATCCACCAACAACCACAGGGTGATGTATCCAAAAGCAGAAATAGCTCTGGTGACCCCCTCTACTCATCCCCTGCTGCAAAAGCATGGGACTCCATCCCCTAGCTATTAAGTCTACAGAAAACAAAAATAAGTTTAAAAAACTCCTGCAGGCCCATTTACGCAGGTCTTAGATATGCAGTCATTCTTTAGCTTCCCATGCTAATCTTACTGTGCAACCCTACAATCAGGCTCCCTCTATATACTGTACTCAAATATCTCAGTGTATTGTTTTACCATTGTAGGAATGTAACCATATAACTGATTACAGTGCCACCCAAATGTGTTATATATTTTTCACGTAATGTTATTCTACGTTGTATAATTACTATACATTTACTTTGCATTATTACCATGTTAACAGCACCTTACTGTCGTTTGTACTATATTTCAACAACTTGCATATTGTATAGTGTATTGTCTTTTCTGTACTAATCATTGTGGACCTTTTCTCCCTGGGCCTCCGCTAAAAATGGGATTTATGCCCAATCAGACTGTCCAGGTAAACAAATGTAAAATAAAATAAAAATAATAATAAAAACTGCCTTTGCTAATTCCATGTTTCAGAGTATTTGGTTGATGGGAAGAAGCCTTCTAAATCTGGAGTTACCTTGAAAACGTTTGTATAGCTTTCCAACTGTTCTGAGACCTTTTTTAGTTTGTTTTTGTTTCACAAGCATAGTTGTGGTACATACTGTCCCTTTGCCTCATGATAGTTTGAGTTCACATTTTGACCCTGTAACTGCTGATTATTTCTGTTAAAACACCTTTGTGTAATATCATTTGCAAGTAATTAGGTGATCTGGATCAGTGTGCTTTGGTGACATATACTAATACATATATATATATATAGAAGAGAGAGAGATAAGTTTAGTAATAGTTTGAGAGAGGAAGCAGTTTTCATCTACTTAAAGTTAATCTAGTCTTAAAGGTAACAAGTTTGTTAAGAGTATTGCTAATTTAGTGAGAGATTGCTAGTATTAGCAGTCCTTAGCTTTCATCTTCTAGCAGTTTCTCAGTTCCTTTCTTAGTGAATTGGCTAGAGCTGAAAATGTGGCATGTGTACAATTTTACTGGAGTCAGTTTTTCCAAATATAGATAGGCCTATTATTATACATTTAGCTTCAGAGCAAATAACTGGGCTTTTTACAGTTATAATGTACTGTTCTTTGAAGGCAGAATAATCTAACATGGTACTGAACAGCTTTGTCATGGCATCTGAGATCTATTTTGCGGTAAGGTGAGTTTTATCCGCTATGATTCATCCATTCATGCAATAACTCAGTAGTCTCCTGTAGTGACCAGTCAACAAATGTGGTCATCCAAGGGCCTTACTAAGCAAACAGGGGGATGGAAGTAGATTGCCAAGACTTTCTTCCATATCTCTCTCTCACACACACACACACACACACACACACACACACACACACACACACACACACACACACACACACACACACAATGATGGATATATCTCTCAGCCTTGCAACACATAAAATCTGGACAAAGCCAAATTTAATGGGGAAGCAAAGGCCCAAAAACTAGGGGCAAATGTTAAATATTGCCTGTACAATCTTATAAAGTTGCTAGAATAAAAGGTTTTATGTGACCCTGCATTTTCTGAAGGATACGAAAACTGAAACTTAAATGGCTGTCATTATTTAATGAATTCAATCCTCACTGATTTCACAGCAAACCGCATGTTTCATGAGGAACAGACCTAAAATATGATGCAAAAATCTGGACAGTTGAGAGCTATGGCAATGGACAGTTTAGAAGCTGCTAATCTACCTACCTCATATCTTTGGAATGTAGAAGGAAACCAGGTCACTCAGCAAAAGCCCACATGAACACAGAAGGCACCACAGCCTGGAAATGAATGGGGGAATTTATTCTTGTGAGGCAACAATGCTACCCAGCGTGAAGCCCGTAAGTGTTGTCCCTTAATGCTCCCCAACAGTTTGAAGTGATTTGTCCCCGTTGGGGCCATGTTAGTGTTACTAGTAAAGGGAAGAAAATTCCACAGGATGGGAGCTCTTAAGGTACCCAAACCATAATGATCTAGGAAATGGGTAACAAACTGCCACTATGGAAAGGAGTCCGATCTAGTCAGATCTTTGCACTGTCTTTGTGAGCTACTTAAGTAATAACATTTCCACTTGTATCTTGTGAGCAGCACATGTAGATCACAGGCTCTGTTTCAGTCTGTTATGTAATTGTAGCTCAATCTGCAACAAGCCTGACATCATCCAAGGCTTGCAGAAGGAACTTGTTAAGGAACTGATTATGGAAATCTGGATGTACGCTAACTTTGATCATCATCTGGTTGCTCTAGATAAAAATCCAAATGGAGAGATGAAACGTCAGCAAGCAAAGGAGAGTAGTAGTGCTGAAAATGAATTTATCTGTAGAATCTTCAAAATATGGAAACCTTCCTAAAATGGGGCCAGGCCAGGGGGAGGATGCCCCCCCCCCCCTGTTGTAGAAGGGGCCAGGCCAGGGGGAGGATGCCCCCCCTGTTGTAGAAGGAAATAGCAGTCCACAAGAACCACAAAAAATTGATAGGCCAAAGAAGAGCCATAAAGACGGTAAAGTGGACTTTTGAGGATAAGAAAGAAATTATGCATTGTTACTATTATGCAAAAAGCCCAGAATTTCCAGACACAAGATGTACAAAATGATTAAGAGAGAAATTGGAGGAAAGAAAAATACTTTCGCAAGAAAAACTGTCAGAAGCTTCAAATGAAAATCTGTGTTCATTGATACAACAGATTTGTGAAAAACAGTATATAGATCAAGAAACTTTGACCTGTTTTGTAAAAAGAAACATCGGAGGAAGTGTGAAAATATAAACAACAAAACCAAGAGATATTTGAAAAGTATAAAAAAGAAATATGGACATGGTAAAGAAAGAGAGATTTGATATGGTGCAATATTTATGCAAAGGAGAAAGCCAAATTAATCAATGTGAAGAAGGCAGCCCCAAAGATATTCAAAGGGAAATACGGGCAAAGGCATCCAGATATGGAAAATTTCACAATAAAAAATAACATCACAAATATGGAAAATAGAAAAGAAGATTAGTAAAGCAGAAGTTAAAAAAAATAGAAGTTGAAGTTATGGAGTGCCTGCAAAGTGAAGTATTTGGTGTAGAAGGTCTAGTACAGGTTGCATCACAGCAGGATGGAGCGAGTCCCCAAAGTAGGGAGAAACAGGAAGATCAGGAAACATCTGAAGAAGACATATGGACATGAGAAAGAAAAAGAGATTTAATGTGGTGTAATGCTTATGCAAAGGAGAAAGTCAAACTAATCAATACAAAAAGAGCAGCACCAAAAATATTTGAAGAGAAATGCAGGCAAAGGAATCTGGTCATGGAAAACTTTATATAATACAAAAAATAATAAAACAAAGAGGAAAAGTAGAAAGAGATTGGTAATGGAGAAGTTAAAGAAATAGACACTGAGGTCATGGAGTACCTGCAAAGTAAGGGATTCAGTGTAGAAATTCAAATTTAGAAAGCACCATGACAGGATAGAGTAATGGATATCCAAATTAAGGGGAAATCGGTGGAACAGGAAGCAATTGCTCAGGTGCCATATGAAGATAGTTTGGAGGCTTCCACAGGAAACCAGTTTAAACATTCACTTGAAGCTAGACAGCAAGGGAAGGAACAAAAAACTGGAAACTCTAATGCAGTCAGTGTTGAGGAGTGCTAGGCTAGTGAGTTCCCATATGATAGAGCAACGGATGGCACGGGATGAATTTAAAGAGAATGTGCCACAGAAAGATGCTATAGAATCTTCTATAGAATGCCGGCAGGAATTGAAAAGCAAGGAATGTGCCCTTAGTTTGGAAGAAAATGAGCTGAGAAGAGTTAATAGACAGCAATATCAAGAGCAATGAAAGAAACAGACTGCAGAAGGTTAATAAAACCCAAAAAGTCAGAAGTTAGATAAAATAAATAAATGAACACAGTAATCAGGCCTGTTCAGAGAGACCCTTGTGATATAACAGAAGTAAACAGGATATATTACTGTGCAGCTAAATTAATAACTGATAGTTCTACCACAAGAGCACAGGCTAGTGAGGGAAAGGAAGGGGAGGGGATTGAATACCATCATGTAAATATCGAATAGAGAAAACTGTAAAGCAGTTAAGAAGTGTCACTATTAGAAGGTTCTAGAAGAGGGAACAGATCAACAAAAATACTAAGGAAAATAGATGTGATAAAAGTGATGTGCAGTATTAGAACAAACCAGGATCTATCATGCACTATTGCAAATAAACTAAAAATTTCAGCACAGATGGAAAGACTTAGAAGATACGAAAATAAACATAAAGGAAAAGTACAAAATAAGCAGTTTGATGATCTAAAAAAGTTTTATAGAGAATTGCGAAATAAGGTAAAAGGAATTGAAAGACTGCCAAAAAAAAAAAGAAATAGGTACATTTTGGAGAAGTATGTATGGAGATCCTGTGGAACATGACAAAGATGCTAAATGGATAGAAGAAGTTAAAGAAAGAATAAGAGGTCCAAAGATACAGGATATGAAATGGGATGAAGTAACAGCCAGAGAGATTGAAACAAAGTTAAGGAAAGTCTCTAACTGGAAAACCCCAGGCCCAGATGCCATACCTAATTTTTGGCTTAAAGTATTAACATATTTGCACAAAGATTTAGCCATGAGTAAGAACTATTTATATGCACACCCCAAGCATACACAAACCTGGTTAACAACAGGAAAAACAATGCTCCTACTTATGAGTGAACTTGCAAGCTACCCTAAAAATTATAGACCAATAACTTGCTTTCTGACGACTTATAAACTATACACGGGAATTGATGCCGACCGAGTTTATAGCCATTTAGAAGAAAACTCAATTAAGGCAGTAGAACAAAAGGACAATAAAAGAAAGTCATATGGAACAAAGGATCATTTGTTGTTAAATAAAGTCATACTGGAGAACTGTAAAAAGGGGAAGAATCTAAGTATGGCATGGATTGACTACGAAAAAGCACCTAATATTATCCCACATTCATGGATAAGAGTGCTTAAAAATGTATAAGCTGCACCCTACACTGACCAACTACATTTCAGAGACCATGAAACAGTAGCAGACAACATTGCAAATATGTCATGATAAAGGGCAAATTATTATCTCTGGGATAAAAATTCAAAGGGGGATACCCCAGGGTTGCTCTGTCACTGCTACCATTCTGTCTTGCCCTAAATCCAATAAGCTGTCTACTTAACTTAGGCCATGGCTATAATTAGGCTCCTAGAAAACTACAAAGTGTAAAGACATCTCATCGTTTTGTCGATGATTTAAAACTGTATAAATCATCAGATGAGGAACGGAAAGCACAACTGCAAGTTGTCAAAACGTTTTCAGATGATATAAGAATGTCATTTGGTCTTGATAAAAGCATCAGGAAAACATCAGCTTGGGACAAGAATGTGATATGAAAGAACTTTAGCAAGAGGAAGTATATAAATACTTGGAAATTGATGAAGGATCAACAATAAAACACAAACAAATGTGAATAAAACTTAGTACAGAATATTTCAAAAGACTTAAATGAATCCTAAAAACAGCACTGGCATCTAGGAACAAAATTCAAGCTATAAGCCACTTTGCTCTTCCTGTCCTAACTTATACTTTTGGAGTGATTGACTGGCCCCAAAATGTGCTGGATAGATTAGATAGGAAAACAAGAAGGGTGCTTCATGCTCACCAAATGATTTATAAAAATTAGTGCATACCATGATTAAATATTCCCCATTCTGAAGGAGGGATGGGCCTCCTTGAAATTGATTATATGTATAGATCTGCAATCATGGGACTCTACACATATCTGCTGACCTCATAAAGACCCAAATGTAGTCAAAGTTTTGAAACATGAGGAGGATAAATCTAAGATGACTCCTGCTTAATTTAGCAGAAGCATATCGGCGTCAAGCAGAAATGGAAATCAAACCAGAAATGGATAAAAATAAGCAGCAACTGAATGTGCCAAAAAACAAAAGAAAGAATATAAGATGAAGGACCAGATGAGAAGGCAAGAAATGTGGAAAAAGCATAAAATATAGTTGCAAGTATAGAAAACATCTGGAAGAACCTCATTTTGATCAGGAATAAATGCAGGAATGGTTAAGGAGAGGCGAATTCAAACCAAGATATGAAAGGTTAATATTGGTAGACCAACACAGTGGGCTTATATACACATTGGTTTACAAAGTCCATTGAGCATGTGGGAGAAACAGACAAATGTAGGTTTTGTAAAATGGAATTGGAAACAGTTGCACACCTTGTTGCAGGTTGCGACATATTAATGGCAAAAGGACTGTATACTGAAAGGCACAATAACGTGGCATGATTGTTGTACTGGGGATTGTGCAAGCATTATCGTATTGAAGTGGCTGAAAAACACTGGAAACATGAGCCACAATGCATCATAGAAAATAATGGTTTATATCACATGGGACCGCCCATTACCAACAGTTCAAAAGATATATGCCAGAAAACTGGATATAGTGGTTTAAGAAAAGAAAACAAAAGTAGCATTGATCACTGAAATTGCCACATGCAGTGACTACAGTGTCTTGTGTACAGAGAGAGAGACAAAGTCATAAAATATCAGGATCTGCAGGACGAAATGAGAGCAACGTGGAAGAAAGATACCCAGACAGTTCAATAGTAGTATGAGCAATGTGTCTTTTAAAAAGAATCTACAATTGTATTTAGATATGTTACCAATCTATGTAACTCCATAAGAATTGCAGGAGTCATTAATGGCACATTGCAGGTGCTCTGAAGAACACTTTTGGCTGACATCAAAGATTGAAACAATACTAATTTCATGAACTTTAATCGTACTTTGACTTGGAAATGGGTTTCATTCCCATCATATTAGAAACCCAAAAGACAAGGAGAAATTAAAAACAAAAGCTCATCTATACCCAAAGGTAAGGTATTATCAACAGATGAGTTACCATCTGTTATGTAATCAGACTGGATATTTCCATGGTGGATGTGGGATTTATTTTTGTGTGAGCATTAACCAGAAGCAAGCTATATTTTTTTCTTGATATATTATCTGCTTGATAACGTGGAATTTTCCTACAAGTTTGCCAGTTTCTTCACTGGTATTCTGATTGCTTATTGCAGAGCATTTTAAAGCGCATGTCAATAACGAATAACATGGAATCACAGTGGTATAGATAGAGATTATGAAAATATTTGCCTTTAATTAGAATTCCTCTCCAAGAAACATTCATGGCATACCTTATTCATAGTCTTATCATGAGTTGTGGTCACATTTGTCCTAATGATAGAAGCTGCCTCTTTGTCAGACCGTACGTGGTTTGATTATGTCTTGGACATCTATGTATGTCCCTGATAATAAACTGGTCCATGTTAAGGACATAAAAACAGTATAAATTATAACTTTATCACATTATTGAACCAACTGCAGATAATGACACTTTGATCTAGTACAATGGTGACCGTAACACTGGAAGCAGCTCCAAAGTGCATTTATCCTAATGGTGCTATGACCATGATCTCCGAGAGTTATGTAATGTAGGTTGCAGGTGAGAGTACTTGAGGAGTTCAGTATTTTGAGAACAGAATTAGTCTGGATGCATCACATAACTTGGAAATCTCACAAAAAAAAGCATCCCTTTCATTCCACAGAATATAAAGATGTTTCAGACTTTTCAGTACTGAGATGAATATAAAAATGTTAATGTGGAAGCTCAGGATAAAATGTATTATGCTATGACTTACAATATGTTAGGTGAAGAGACATGTAAACATGTTAAATATTTTTGGTAGTTTTTAACAAAGGATGAAAAATTGAACAGAATATGTTATAATCCTGTGATTTCTTATAAGAAGGGACAAAGTTTAACTGATAGATTGGTGAAATCATATTTTGTTTTACCTGAATAAAATTTAACTATAGGTTTGAAATCTACTGAGACTTTTCCATGTGGAAGATGTAATATTTGTAATTTTGTGGTGACGGGCTTTAATAAGATAAACAATATAACGTTTGAATTAATGGGGTGTTTTCATGCATAACTGAAGGTATTATCTATGCACTTCATTGTCCTTGCAATTTGGTGTATATATAGGTAAAAGTAAAAGAATGTTCAGAACTTGGCTACCGGAGCATATTAGAGACATAAAAAAAAACAAAAATGGAAAGCTCTGTTGCCCTTCATTTTAAGGAATGTCATAACCATGACTATAGCCTGCTGCAGGCTACTGTCTTGGAAAAAGTTTTTATAAAGTTAGGTGATGCTGCTATGTTAAGAATAAAAATAGACTAAACAGCATTTTTTCTTTTAAGTATAATACTCTTGCACCTTATGGACTTAATTGTGAAATTAATTGGAAATACAATTAAGATTTGTGTTAATTGTTTTATTGGTTTATTGTTGAGCATATTTAAGGGGAATGCATTTTGTGTATTTGACTTCTTGAAAAATGTTTTAGCCGAGGCAATAAGATTTTTGTGAATAAAGTGTTTTTGGTACTGTTGCTTTATTTTGTTTTGTGCTATTTTGTTGTTGGTGAATACAAAAACGTTACCTCCAAAATTAAAAAAAAAAAATGTTTTTTACTCTTAAGAGAACACAGGCTCATGTTTAGTAGTACTAAGTATGTCTTGAGGAAAAATGGAATGTCTTGTAATGCAGAGCATTATCTGGTTGCTAGCAGAGACCATGCTGTGGGGAAAAGATTATAGAAATTCGTAGAAGTGTACATGTTATTACATTGATCCCACACTCTGGTCCAGCCTGTTAAAATCTCTGCAACCTGTACCACTGCATTTTCTGCAGGTTTCCAGGAAGTAGGAGATGTGTTTCTGTTAATGACTACTGACCAATGATCGCTCTGGTAGGAACTAGATGGCTGTGTGAGATGTCCACTCAGGACAAGGGAGAAGGGTGCCAAGTGCTTGAGTAAGATGGTACCTCTTGATCTGATTATAATGCTAGGTGACATTCTTTCTCTGAAAAAAAAAGTATTAAAGTCTGAAACATCTTACCAACCAATTTCTTTAACTGAAGTTGCATTAATTATTTGACATCACTAGAAACAAAGTTATTTTGTGTAGACCAGAGATTTAAAGCATGGGGTGTCAGAATGTACCAGAGTTTAACCTCTGTAGTGAGAATAAACATTTTATGGTCTGGGTAGCCAGTATTGATTGTGTTTTTGTAAACCCCCCCCCCCCCACACACCTGCCAGACAACTGTTGCACCATTACCAGTATTTTTCCCCATGATGAGGTAAGAATGGATCCTACCTGTAGGCCATCATCCCCTGAAACTCTAGCCCTTGTCATTGATATGCACAATCATAGACACAAGACCCTTCTACACTGCAGTGCAAATGCATAGAACTTCACATGCACAGTAGATGTCATGTGATGCATAACATACAAGGGTCCAGTTTCACTTTACTGACATAGAATTAAATGATGTTGCAAATACATTCTTAGGAGATGAGAATTTCTGTACCATAAATTTAAGCTCCAAGTCTTTGGAAGTGTGCCAGCTGGATATTTAAAACTTAATCAGTTGCTATATTTAAGATGTACCCCTGAGGTAGCAGATTGATATAGCTGAACTTATCCCAACCAAAAGAGACTTAAACTTATTTAAAGGTGTATACTTCAACTGAACTACTCCCATATTTGAGGCTCATTAATTATTACCCCATAAGGTTGAGGTGTAAGACTCCTCTCCCATTTATAGTGAAGAGTTTCTCTTGGAGCATGGAGGTGACTCTTCTGATGTTGCTTCCTAAATTTAAGGTCATAAATAATGCAGCTGAATATTTTGTCTCTGTGCTGTCAGGTTAATTTACATTTCTATGCTGTTGGACTATGGTTGCATGCTGATCCTCATAGCTGTGCTTGTTTATTGGTTCATAGGCAATTACTACACTACCTGCCCCTGTGGGTCATTTTAAGCCTAGCCAATTTACTTTTTTTTTGCTTGAAATAGCCTATCCCATTTGGTTACAGATTGACCTTACCCATCTGATGATCAATAATTATATATTACCCCTAAGGAGAATAACTGGATTCATATCATAGATGAGTTGATTATCCAGTGCAGTATTATAAAATGATGTTATTAAATGTTGGATATTACTTTGTCTAGCAGTGTTATATGAGCTGCTGAAAAACTTCTCTGTCTGTATATCAGCAGAGCAGAACAACTGAGGAAGTCTGCCAAGTATGAGGGGCAGGATCATTGTGTTCAAAGCCATTAATTATGAAATTAATTCCACTGTCATAAATAAAAAAAATAATGCCCAGAGTCGGCTTTAATTAAGAAATGACCATCATGGAGTGTTAAATAACTTTTCTCATTGGTTATATATTCATATCCATTTTTAGTTTGGTAGTAATGTGGTTGAATGACTGCAGACACAGCTACAGGATTAGCTAGTTAGACATAGAACATTTATTTTCTGATCTAAAACAAACAAAAAAAGAAACGCACTGGAAACCAGGGCAGAGTAAGCTATAATCTTTTAATTCCAACTTTCCAGGTGCACAGAGTGAACTGAAGTCCTTTAATGATTCCAAGCATTTTCCAGATATGCAAGTAAAAACGTTCACCCAGAGGGCTTCCTCGGATGCATAAATCAACTAGCAAAAGCTAGTTCATGGTTTAAATACAGTGTAAAATCACACGTCTAAGTTAATAGGCAATCAAAAGTCAATTTAGTTAAAGAAGTAAGAAAAAAGAAAAACATTATGGCATATTATGATAAAATCTTGTAGTTATGCATTTAAAAAATACACTTATAAATACACATGCTTGTGTACAAGAACCACATTGATAAAAACACACAGTATGCATAAAAATCCACATTAATAAAAGTCATGTTAATGAACATTTGTGTGTATGCGTATGAAACTGAAAATATACATACAAAATAGATGTAATCAAATAATACAGCCCAAAATATGTTGAAGTTAAACCTACACAGGCTCATGTTTAGCTTTAATTATTGGTTTTAGAAAGGCTATGCCATTTAGCCCTGGGCTGACATGGGCCCTGAAACATAAAATCCAATTTAGTTCTGTTCTCTCGGTCCTAAGAATTATGTTGTCACCTAGAAAAAACAGTTCAAGAACCAGAGCACTGAAATCACCAGCGAGCCAGGAAAATGTGTAAAATGTAATCAGAACAAACAGGTTTAGCGCTTTCATCAGTTTATAACCAAGACTTCTTCAGAATCTAACACTACATCAAATACAATCATACTTAAATTGCAATTCACATCACATAACCCCTATACTATTTAGTCAAACAAGACTAGAGTTTCATTATAGAGTTAAATACATCCTATAAAAATATTTATACTTTGTAAGACTTTAAATGCAATACACTAATTATTGAAATGCATTCATTATGGCCAGGGAAGACACTGGCGTTCAACCTTATCTGCCAAATCATCTCTCTATATTCAGTAAGGTCTTGCCCACCTCTAAGGTTTTGCAGAACATAATCCAATCCAAAAAAACAAAAAAGATTGGTTAGGTTGAGGCTGAATATGCTTGTATAAAGATTTTTTTTCACTCTTATTTTTGATGTCCAAATTATGTTTGTAGATTTATTCTTTGAATCTTCGTTTGGTCTCTCCTATATAAAAACACAAACATTGTGTACACTTTGCCACATAAACCAAACCTTTTGAATTACAAGTACAAGAAAACAGGGTATATAACTTGAGTTCCTATTAACAACGTCTCACCTACATAGATAAACTTACATTGGTTACAGGTAAACTTAGTTACTCCACCTCTTCACAGAGCACCGCGACCAGTCTTCACACCTTGCTAAATATTGTCTTCGATTTTTACCTGTCCTGTATGCTATACATGGTTTGTCTCCAAGACACTTGAGCCTCTTATCATAGCAAGAAAAAAATCTTCCAATTTTTCTAAAGTATATTCCCAATAATGTCACTATCCACAGAGTATGTTGTAATAAAGGCTTTTCTAAAACTTTTTGTGTTAACCTCATTGTCCACATGCATGGTCTCATCTAAAACTCTGTTGTCAGTCCCTCTAAATAAGGGTATAATTAGACCTTCAGCTCTTTTTAAACTAACTTCATTTCTTATATTGTTAATCAAATATAGGGGATAGCTTCTTGCACAAAACGTCTTGGATAATTTATCACTTTCTAATAGAAAACTATTTTCTTCAAAGATCATTTTGGCCAAACAAACTGTCCCTTTGCCTCCCCTTTCTTCATATGCCAGGGGTGACAAATTCTGTAATGTAAAAGTGCATTTGAATAATGGGGCTTCCTATAGATGTTAGTAATTAGGCTCCTTTTAACATGGTCCTTGGCAATCAACACATCTAAATAACTTATAGACTCCATATTATATGAATAAGTAAACTTTAAAAAAGAAGATTAGAGTTAAAATACTCAAATTAACCAAATTGTCTTGCATTTCACATGCTATAAAAATATCATCTAAAAAACGGGTGTACATCTTCCATGATAGTGTTCTGGGATTGTTCAATACAAAATTCTTCTCCCATTGTAGCATAATTATGTTGGCATACAATGGGGCACAAGCCGCCCCCATTGCAACACCTCTTTTTGGTTTAAAGTACTGCCCTTCAATATACACAAAATTATAATCCAAAATAAATACCATCAGTGTCACCTGTATATTAATTTCATCATGTGAAAAAGTCACTTTATCCGTTAAAAATTCTCTAAACCACTCTAAGCCCTGCAGGTGGGGTATAACGTTAAAAAGATTAACCACATCAATTGTTATAAAATATAAACTTTTTGAATAATTAACATTTTAAGCTTTTTCAAAAAGTCCCAGGAATATTTGCATAAATGTTGAAACTCAAGGCAATTTTTGAACTTCAAATCCACATATTTAGCCATTGCATGTACTTTTGAAGTACTGACATTAGCAATGGGTCTCATTGGGGGGGGTTAAATTTTTGTGAAGTTTTGGAATGCCAAATATAGTTGGCACTACTGGAAATTTTACTGTTAAATAATTTAAAGTTACCCCATCTATTTGTCCTTGGTCAAACATATCTTGCGAAAAAAAGTCTAGTTTCCTATAAGCAACATGTATATAATTACACATGGTTTCCTCCTACATATCATCATTGCTTAAAAACACAAACATTTTGTCGGGCTTCATAACCCGAATACTTTGGTCTTGGGAAAGTGATCTTAGTACTTCACTTTCAGAATATATTCATAATCATTCCTTTTCTCATTCAAAAATTTTCTAATTTGGAAATCACATAACCTCTCAAACAAAATTAAACGTTGAGCAGTTGGTGGATTAAAAATACTGGACCTTTTCAAATTACAAATATGTTCCACAAAACCTTAGGGGTGGGCCAGGGAAAGACTTTATTGAATATAGAGAGATGATTTGGCAGATAAGGTTGAATGCCAATGATTTCTTTGGCCTTAATGAATGCATTTCAATAATTAGTGTATTGCGTTTAGTCTTACAAATTATAAGAATTTTTATAGGGTATTTTTATAGGATGTATTTAACTCTATAATGAAACTCTAGTCTTGTTTGACTAGTATAGAGGTCATGTGATATGAATTGCTATTTAAATATGATTGTATGTGATGTAATGTTAGATTTTGAAGAAGGTTATAAATTGAAAGCGCTAGATCTGTTTGTTCTGAATAAATGTTACACATTTTACTGACTTGCTGGTGGTTTCAGTGCTCTGGTTCTTAAATTGTTTTTCTTGGTCAGTTTTGATTCCTGGTTTGTGGTTCCAATATGTTGTCACCTCTTACGTTCTCAAATAGAACTTCTCAAATTAAAAATTTAGTTATGGGATGGTCCCTTCTCAAGCTTATGTTTGCAAGGCTGTGTCTTGCACAAACTACAGAACGAACTAACCCCCCCATCTAAACACACTGTTCAGCCTCAGCCTCTCCACAGGCTACATGCCCATAGAATGGCACACAGCAGCAGTTATTCCTCTCCACAAAGGAGGGGCCACAATTGACCCTGGTAACTATCGCCCCATAAGCCTGACTAGCCTAGTCTGCAAGGCTATGGAGCGCATCATCATGGAACTCATTAACAAGACATTGGGAACCTCCAAACACTTGACCTGATCCAGTTCAGCTTGGTTAAGGGCAGATCATGCCTACTAAACCTGGTTGACTTCTTTGAGATGGTCACCAAGGCCATAGATGAGGGAAAGGTAGTTCACACAGCCTACCTTGATCTCGCCAAGGCTTTTGACACCATTCCCCACTCAGGTATTACATAAAAACTCACCAGCCTGAACATAAACCCCTACGTCACTAGATGGGTTGCCAACTGGCTTACAGACAGAGCTCATACGGTAAGAATAGCGGGCTCCAGTTCCGACTCTAAACCAGTCACAAGTGGTGTCCTGCAAGGCTCGTTCCTGGGACCCCTACTGTATGGCATATACTTCTCAGAAGTACAAACAAACACAGGAGGACTATGGCTAACCATGTTCGCCGATGACTGCAAACTGAGAGCCATAATTGACTCTCTGGCTGACACGGACATCCTCCAAAAGGGCCTTACTGAGACGGATACCTGGTGTCAAAGTCATGGCCTCAAGCTAAATGCCAAAAAATGCATAGTCATCCCATTTGGGAAAAACAAAACACCCATGAGTTACCACATAGGTGGTAGCCCCCTTAATACAGAAGAGGTAATAAGAGATCTGGGGACCCAGGTAGATAGTAATCTCTCCTTTGACAATCATATTGCCAAAGTAGTTAGGACATCCTTCTATGTGGCCCATCTAATTACTAAAGGGTTTGCATCTAGAAATAAAGAGGTTATAGTGTCCCTCTACTCGTCACTCATCAGACCCATAATAGAGTACAATGCCTCATTTGGGATGTACCTCACAAGACACTTCCAACAGCTGGAAAGACCACAAAAGTACCTCACCAAGAGGATTACTGGTCTCAAACATATGTCCTATGCAGCCGGACTGAAAAAACTCCGGCTGTACTCAGTGGCATATCGCTTACTCAGAGGAGATCTCTGCCTGACTTACAAAGCCATGTCCAACTCAGAATTGATGGACATGCTCCACTTAAAAAAAATCCGAGTCACTGTGAGCCACGAGCTCTAGTGAGCTAAACCTCGCCACAACAATAAATAGAATATGCTGGAGGGATAGATTCCTGTCACAGAGCCCCTCACCAACACTCTTCAAGAGAAACCTTGAAGAGTGGATGGGTAACAGAAAATACACCCCTGGGATCACTTCATTGGCTCTGCTTGACAGAGGATCAGTTAATTAATCAATGGGGCTGCGAAAGCTGACACACTCTGGCTAGGCTTATAAATGCCCTCTGACAGATGGCCTAGTACCTACCTATGAACCTATAAAGCATTAGTGGGTATATGTCTTTTAATTTCTGAGAGATGATTAGATAAATGATCTTTGAATTTTTGATTATTTTTTTCCTATATAAAATGCAATACAATAGGAGCATGTTGCTAGGTACAAGTTTCTTGTGTTACAATTACCATAGGTTCTGAATTCAAAGTTTGTGGCTGTCACTGGGTGCATTATTGTTTTCCTTGTGCTAATATATTTACAAAACATGCAGTTTCCACATTTGTAGGTTCCTTTTTTCTGAGAATTAAATGACAACCATGATCTAGGTTGTTCCTTATAACATAATATATATTTTTAGGTTTCTATGTCTCTTATGTGAAAATGAAGGTTGTGGAGTGATAAAGTTAATGAGTACAGGAACATCTATGAGTATATGCCAGTGTTTCGAATAATGTTCTTTAATGGCTAAAATGTTTTTGTTGTAGGTCAAAGTACATCTGAGTTTGTTTCCAAAATTAGTACCATGTCCTATATGTTTATCTATATTTCTATGTTCTTGGACTGAAAATATGGGGGCAGCAGCTGGATCTCTCTTCTTTTTCACTTCTTCACATACCTGCTGAACTTCTAGTCTGTCATAGCCCCTATCTACTAAATCATCGACTGCCATTTTCATTTGCTCCAACATATTATCATCTTGTGTATTCAATCATGCTACTCTTAAGAATTGATTGCTGGCAATGTTCATAAACGTGAAATGTGGGCGCATACTGTTTCTGTGTAATATATTATTATGTTTAATGGGTTTCATATATAAACGGGTGTCCGAGAAGCCTTCATCATTTTTAATAACAGTGATGTCTAAAAATCAATGGTAGAATAGGAGATGCATTTCTTAAATTTCAGAAATTCACATGTATTAGATAAGTAGTTAAAAAACAAAGGACATGTGACTTTTACACAGTATTTAAACCAAAAACTAGCCTTTGTTTATTTATTTAGTTATTATTTATTGCATTTGTTAACTGGGTAATGTCTGACTGGGCCAGAAGCCCATTTTCAGCAGAGGCTTAGGGGGAAAAAGTTCCACATGCAGCAATAAAGCTTGCAATAATAATAATTTTATAATACAGTAGTCAGTACAGAATGAGCGTACACAAGTATACAGAGTCTCAAGTGGAATGACAAGCCATTGTAAACTTTTACAGATTACAAAGACAGTGTGCACAGTAAATTCTGAGACAGTATGCATGTATATCAACAGTGAAATAATGACAGGGAGATTAATTCCTATTCCAAATGTATGTACAGTATGGGCTGGAAACAGATCCCCTATCATTGAATCAGTGTGAGAGCTATTAGAAGCTTTCAGAGTTTGCAGAGAGATGGAGTGAGTATAGCTGGAGGTTAGAGTAGAGGATAAGGTACGGCACAGGGAGGTAGGAAGAAAATTAGCCTGGCGAATAGCAGAAGCAAAGCCAGTGTTTGGCTAGATAGTTCTTTAGGAGTTTGAACTCGTGGGGGTGAGGATTTTGTGTGAGGGATTCTGGAAAAATGTTCCATAATTTGACAATTTTATTGGAGTAAAGGGAATCATTGTGGTACTTGTGGTAGTGGGAGACCTTTAGCATTAGCTTGTTGGAGGATCTGAAGGACTGGGTATTAGTACTAGTTTGGACAAGGTTAGAGAGAGCAGGGCAGTTACTGGGTTGGTAAATTATTTTGTGGGTTGTGGGTCATGGCCATTTGGTTGAGTGATAAAAGATTAGGGAGTTCCAGACAATTGTGCTGGGAGAGGGCAGTGCAGTGATGGGTCCTGTATGTTTGATTAGTGTCAAATTTGGCAATTTTGTTGGAGCAGGATTCTAGGTTGTTGAGCTCTGTCTTATGTAGGTTTGTGAATATGTGAGCTCCATATAGGAGGGTGGAAAGCAGGTGAAACTGAGCAGTGGCTAATCTGGTACTCTGAGTAAGGTATGGTTTGGTCCTGTAGAGGGTGCCAAGTTTGGCGTGAACTTTCTTGAGGGTGGTAGTGTCTGATGTGGTATGTATGGAGAGAGGTGGAGTTATAGATGGAGTAGAGAAAGTATAGTAGGAGAGTATAGGCTGTTAAGGAATAGTAGAGGTGCATGGTTGCTGGATATATTGAGTGGCTGAGGTAAAGGGTGGGGGGGGAGAGGTAGAGTGAGTCTGAAAATGAGTAGGGATGTATGTATCCAGTGTTGGGGGTGGAGAAAGGGGAGGTGGGAATGGAGTATAGACCAGATGGAAGTGGATAGGCTGAGGAAAAGTGGTTGTGGTTTGGATAGGTATAAATGTAATGAAGGTGGGGGTGGGTAGGAATGTGGGTAGGCTAGGGGAGCGGAGAGAGCCCGAGTGGAGGGAGGGTGAACAGAGCAGGTTGGCCCAACAGGAGAAGGCACGTGACAGAGAAAAACAATCAGGCAAGACAGTATGCTTAACAGGTAAGCAGTAAAATTCCCCTAAAAGATTTACAACCTGTTTTTTGAGAAAAAGTTAGCAGGGTTGCAGGCCCCCATAGGACTGGAACTATAGTCACACTGTTCTTTTTGCTTGTATTTGTACTGTTAGAAGTTATTTTGCTTTATTATTATCTTTATACTCTTTATAAAGAGTTGTACCTTGTCAGGACTGTGATTTAATTGCTAAGTAAGTATACAAGGCTGTGGTGGTGGTGCTGCAGTAGCTTTGTCGTCTCACAGTAAGACGTTGTCCTGTTTGATTCTCAGCTAGAGCGTCTTCTGTGTGGAGACATGCGTGAATGGGCATACCTTCCTTGAAGGTTGTGCGTCAGGGCCTGCAACTCGGCATGTAGAAATCTACTGCCAATCATTAGCGGACCGGAGTTCTGCTGTGGGGACCCCTAACCGGGAAAAGCCGAAAGACACAACAACAACAACATATGGCTAAGTATACATAGTTTACCATTTCTTATACAATGCTGACATCTACTGGCCAAAATGGGGAGCTACTATGTAAAATAAGAAAGAAAAAAGAATGATCCCAAAGCAAGCCCCCACAAGTGTGCTGACCACAAATACAATAAAAATAAATTCAGTGTTGATTTATGCACCTGAGCAAGCCCTCTGGGTGAAAGTTTTTACTTGCATATCTGGAAATTGCTTGGAATTATTAAAATACTTCAGTTCACTCTGTGCACCTGGAAAATTGTTCGGAATTATTAAAGGATGTTAGCTCCCTCTGCCCTGATTTCCAGTGATTTCTTTTTTTATGTTTTGGACTCTACTAGTGTACCACTGGATTTGCCTGTGTGCTGGTTCACTCATCTTTTGTTGTACTTAGCAATTGTGAGCAGCCATGGACAGGAGCAGAGTTGGTGTACTGCCTTCCACCAGTAACATGCATAATCAGACAATAATGGACCTTCATAGTCCGGTGGAGATATCTCACAATCCCATTCTTGGACCCCCTGGTGCCTCCATAGTGCCTGACAATCATCTATCAGAAGGCACTGCATCAGTATACATCAAAACTGCAACACTTTGAAAGCATTGTATACCAATTCAAGAAACCGCAGTGGCAGAGACTAAGCTTCAATGCTTGCTTGCAACATAAAATAGCTCCCAGAGGGCTCGGTATACTTCAAATGCCTACTTTTAATGATAAATACCAAGACCTCTTAAGGAGGTGGCAACTGATTCATTTAAGTTGTTCCTTTAGATACATGGGGCTAATGAACGGATTTTTTGAACCTATAGCACTAGAACTCAAAGTTAAACTTGAGCAGCAGTATACAGAGCTAACAGACACCATAGAACAGAATGTTCAGTGTAATCTATTCTTTGATAAATTGGATCGCATTGCTGCTTTTAAAAAATATTTCATTGAGACTAAGAAAAGAAGCTGCATAGGGATTTAATGGACTTTCAAAAGGGGAAACATTTTTCTTGGAATACTAATCCAAGATAAAGGCACACCTAAGACTGGAACAGGGCCTGTCTCAGTTCACAGCATACCAGCCACAGAAGCAACTCTACATACCACGCCCCCTAATGCAATCCCAGCTTATCAGAAACAACTACAAGTGGAAACTTAACTGGAAGCAAAGCTCTCTGCATCCAAGATTGTGCTAGACAATCAAGAAGAGAAGGTTAACACTTGCCCTACACCTCAAGCAACACATAGCCCTTCTAAACCCACACCACCAATACCCACACACACAGCAACACTAAACCCACATATGTGGAGGCCCTTAACAGTAACTTGCCCAAGCAACAAGGACCTCCGAAGCTGAAATGCAAACAAACACCAGTCACAATCAAAGTGTTACATAGCTCACAACACCAGTGTGCCACCCAACAACAGCCCCTCAAGCAAGACAACGTACCCAACACTTTAGTCATAGGTGACTCTCTAGTCAGGCACACTGATGTCCCACTCACCAGGCTGAACAAGGAGAAAATTACATTCAACTGCCTGTCTGGTTCCAGGATCTGCTACATAACACATGCACTCAAGTCACACCACAACAAGTACAAATATGACTCTGTCATTGTCCATGCTGGGGTGAATGACTTGAGAAGTACCTCCCTGGACTACATGAAAAAAGACATGGAAGAGCTCTCAGATCATGTGGCCCAGGCAGGTATGACCCTAGCCCTGAGTAGCATCCTGCCTTCGCCCAGAATGATACCACAGTATAAGGACAAAATGGTTGACTTCAACAGTTGGCTAAGCTTCTGGTGTCATTCAAAGGGGATCCAGTATCTGTTTACCTGGGATGACATGATTGACAGACCACTATGCTTTGCAGAGATGGTCTGCACCTGTTACCCCTGTGATTCAGGTTACTGGTTAAGGCTCTTGCCACCACTAGAGTGCCTTTTTTAGGCAAATTTCAAAGGACAAAACCACCATCGTAACAGGTACAAGCATGCAAAATCTGAAGGTAATGCTACTCAATGCTAGAAGTCTAAACTTCAAAATGCACTCTCTCGAAGCACTCCTAAAAATGGAGAACATCGATATCTGCGCAGTAACTGAGACCTGGTTCAAGGCTCCAGAGAGCACCCCTGCATTACCAGGCTATAACTCTTACCACACTTTTCAGCTGCCAAACCAGGACCGAAACACTAAAGGTGGAGGGGAGTGTCCATATTCACCAAGGATATTCACAATACCAGGTTAGCTGCCCAACACAATGTGTCTGAAATTCTCCAGGTGCAACTAACACTAGGTAAGACTGCAATCCAAATTGTAGCTTGCTACAGATTCCCCACCATGCCCCAAGATTCTCACTACACCTTTCTAAACATACTGGAAAATATTAAGATACAACCAAACACCCTAATACTGGGTGATTTAAACTACCCTGCCATTAACTGGGGAAACTACTCGTGTACCAACACCTTCCCCAACGGTTCTCGGAATTCATAAATTCCATTGCCCTGGATCAACAAATCCTTAGTCCCAACAGGGGCTCCAATATCCTAGACCTGGTCATTACCAACATGGAAATGCATGCTCCACACCTATGGTCACCCTCTTGTTGGTCATGTTTGACCATAAGCTAATCATCCTTGACATCCACATCCCAACCCCACTCCCCAGTAAGGAAACCTCCGTAAAAAAAATTCTCCAAAGCCAACTTCATGCTACTCAAGTCAGAAGTGACAAACTTCATGACACCCATGCAGACGGGAACTGAAAGTTCGACTGTTGAATCCTACACTAAGGCACTGTATGAGCACATCCACTCGTGCATGAATCGTGCCATGCCCAATAGAAACAAGACGCTCATCACCAAAAAAATGAAGCTAATCTGGTGGTCCCTTTCCACAGCAAACTTTACAACAAAAGGAAGAAACTGTTGCAAAAAAGAGGAAAATCCCAGGATGCAAAAAAACGCCCTTACCAGCCTCAGTAAAAAGCTGAGATCCCTCATAAAATCCTCCAAAGCTAGCTACGAAAATAAAATTGCCAAAGATTCCAAAGACAACCACAAGGCATTCTATAGGCTATGTCAGGAATCTAAATGGCAATGCTCAGATCTCCTTTGAGCTACAACAGAATGACATTAAATACACTGATCCCAAGGATATTGTCAATATCCTGGCAGATCAATTCAGTGCAAACTTCACCCCCCCCCTCTCACCCCCTAAAGAGCCCATCTCAATACAGAAAGATTGCCAAATTCCGGTAATAATGGCCACACAGGTAAAAAAGCGCACTCCTCAAAGCTAAGAATACAGAATCCATAGGACCAGATGACATCCCAGGCTCTGTGTACTACATGAACTACAAAATGAACTGGCACCTCACCCAAGTGTCATGTTTAATCATAGCCTCACCTCAGGCTTCATGCCCACTAAGTAGTGCACAGCTACAGTTATCCCACTCCACAAGGGGGGATCCACCTTTGATCCCAGCAACTACTGCCCCATCAGTCTGACTAGCCTAATCTGCAAGGCCATGGAACATATTATCATGGAACTTATAAACGAAGACATTGGCAACCTTCAAACACTGGACCCCACTCAGTTTGGGTTCGTGAAGGGCCGATATTGTCTTCTAAACCTGATTGACTTCAAATCAGTCTACAGAGCCATGGACAAGGGTAAGGTGGTCCATGCAGCCTATCTGGTCCTTGCCAAGGTCTTTGACACCATCTCCCACTCTGGAATCATAGATAAACTTACTAAGCTGGGCATTAATCCCTACGTCACTCAATGGATTGCCAACTGGCTTACTGACAGAACCCACACTGTAAAAGTAGCCAACTCCAAATCCAGCTTCAGACAAGTGGAGTACCTCAGGGTTCAGTACTGGGACGGCTCTTGGCATCTATTTCTCTGAAGTACAGGCCAACACCAATGGACTCTGGCTAACAAAGTACGCAAATGACTACAAACTGGGAACCATTATTGAATCCCCAGATGATGTGGATATTCTACAAAAAAGCATTACAGAAACAGATGCTTGGTGCCAGAGCCATGGGCTCAAGCTCAATGCCAAGAAATGTATAGTTATCCCCTTTGGGAAAAAACATGTGCCCGTGAATTACCACATAGGTGGCAGTACACTAAACACCAAAAGTGTGATAAGAGACTTACGGACACAGGTGGACAGTGGTCTCATCTTTGCTTACCACATCGCCACAACAGTCAAGAAATCCTTCTATGTGGCACACCTTATCACTAAGAGCTTTTCATCCAGAAAAAAGGAGGTCATTGTCCCACTGTACTCCTCCCTCATTAGACCAATTATAGAATACAACACCCCATTTGGTATGTACCTCTCAAGACATCTGCAACAACTCAAAAGGCCGCAGAAGTGCCTCACTAAAAGAATCACAGGCCTAAAGCAGATGCCGTATGTTGACCGTCTAAAAAAAACTCCACCTATACTCTTGTCGCATATCGTCTACTCAGAGGCGATCTCTGCTTAACATACAAGGCCATGTCAAACCCAGAGCTGTTAGACATGCTACACTTAAAAAAAACCCAATCCCTCAGAGACAGACGCTCCAGGGATCGAAACCTTGTCATCACAATGAACAAAACATGCTGGAGGGATAGGTTCCTGACCCAGAGACTCCCCAAACTCTGGAATAGACTGCCCATACATGTCAAGCAGAGCGCCACTTTGGCCCTCTTCAAAAGGAACCTTGACAACTGGATGGGAGATAGGAAATTCACCCCAGGGATCATGTCAGTTGCCCTGCTAGACAGGGGTGCAGGAAAGTAAATACTGTGGGAAGAAATAGCCAGGGAATTGTTATGCCTAGGCTTATATAGGCCCTAGGGCCAATAGCCTAGTACAAACCTATAAACCTATTACACCAATCAAAGCAAAAATGACTCGGCTTCATTGTCTACAGTGCCTGTCTCAGATATCAACTCCCAACTCAGATATCAACTCCCAATCAGGCGCATTACTGCATTACAAATGAGAATCATAGCCTGTACCAATCAGAATGCATCTCATACATATGCAACAGCAACATCTTTAAATACAACAGCTACTGCACAGCCTGGAGCCCCTCCCCTTCCTCCTACTCATGCTACTATGGATGTGCAATAGACAAAAGTGGATGTTAACAGCATTAGATCACTAGACTATTGAACTTCCTTTTTTATCATACAAACCTGCTCCACTTTGACTTCCAAGGCCCCGAAGACACAGTACTGCCAAACAGAAATGGGAAGGAAGCTGGCCTCGAACACACAGTCAAACACAGGTTTTAATTCCGTCTTTAACCTTTCAAGTACTGTTTTAACTGATCAAGAACCATCAGTTTTAAGTAAAGAACTTACATTTATACCCTCAGACTGTGGGCATGTCCACTACTGTGTCTGAATTTAAATATTTTGTTAGAGCTTTGAATTTAAAGATTGTGTTTGCTAATAGTGACTCTACATGTTTCACATTTAAATGACACAGTACCTTCATACCATGTAGTAATGAAGTTATACGAATTTTTGAATGTGCTGTAGAACAGCATATATATGAGTTATTTATTAAGCATAAAATAGGATATTTTTGTAATTTTACAATGTCTGAACAGATGGCACTTAAAAATTTGACTAGTAATTCTGAAATAATGATGAAACCTGCAGACAATGGTGGTAGTGTCGTGTTGGATACTGTCTTTTATATACAAACAATGCATAAAATGTTGTCCACTGACTACATTAAGATCACTAGGGATGAACAAAGTAATATAGCAAGCCAGGTTTCTAGCAGCCTAGTAAAGCTACACAATGACAACAAGATAGATAAAGAACTGTTAGATACCTTAGGATACCGATAATTTATGGAGTTCCAGAAATTCATAAATCCATCACAAACCCCCCTATGAGACCCATTGTGTCAGGCAGAGCCTGGGTTAACTGAACCAGCCTCTGAATACCTGGAATCGAAACTCAGAGTTAACTTTGAAAACACAGGTACTATTTTGCTAAATATGACTGACTATAAGTTTATATGACTGAGCTATGGATAGCAGTCTTACTCACTGCTATTTTGTCACACACAACGTAGATTCCTTATTCACCATTATTCCTTTAGATATATGGATACAATCAGTTAAACAGTTCTTACTAGAACTAACAGAATATGAGCAGTCATTTATTACAACTTTGTGTAATATATTATCTTTGTTAGTTGCGAATAAATTCTTCTTGTTCCAATGACAACTTTATAAATAGGTGCAGGGGTGTTGCATGGACACCTACATATCAAATATATTTGCTAATATTGTTATGTATATTTGAGAACAGGAGCACATTTTATCAGCTGTCAACCCGTTTCTTGAGAATGTTGTATTTTATAAATGATTTGTGGATGATTTGTTTATCATTGGAAAGGAGATAAAACCACCTTTGACTTGTTTTTTAACTACTTATCTAATACATGTGAATTTTTGAAATTTAAGAAAAGCATCTCCTATTCTACCATTGATTTTTAGACATCACTGTCACTAAAAATGATGTAGGCTTCTTGGACACATGTTTATATATGAAACCCATAAAACGTAATGATATATTACACAGAAACAGTACGCACCTACATTTCACTTTCAAGAATGTAGCTAGCAATCAGTTCGTAAGGGTAGCAAGACTGAATACAATTCTTAAGAGTAGCAAGACTAAATACACAAGATAATATGTTGGAGCAAATGAAAATGGCTGTCGATTTAGTAGATAGGGTCTATGACAGACTAGAAGTTCAGCAGGTATGTGAAGAAGTTAAAAAGAAGAGGGCTACAGTTGCCGTCCCAATATTTTCAGGCCAAGAACATAGAAATATAGATTAACATATAGGACATGGTACACATTTTGGAAACAAACCAAACCTCAGATGTACTTTGACCTACAACAAAAACACTTCAGCCATTAAGAACATTATTTGAAAACACTGGCATATACTCTAAGATGTTCCTGTACTCAATAACTTTATCACTCCACAACCTTCATTTTCACACAAGAGACATAGAAACGTAAAAATATATCATGTTATAAGAAACAACCTAGAACATGGTTCTCATTTAATTCTTAGAAGCCCTCTGGTTGAAAAATTTTACTTGCGTATCTGGAAATTGCTTGGAATCATAGAGGACTTAATTTCACTCTATGCACCTGGAAAACTGTTTGGAATTATTTAAGGACTTTAGCTCACTCTGCCCTGGTTTCCAGTGATTTCTTTTTTCGTTTTGGACGCGGCTGGTGTATCACTCGATTTGCCTGCGTGCTGCTTCACTCATTTTTTGTGTTATTTTTTGATCTAGACATATCCCACAGTCACTTTCCATTCCAAACCACTCACCTTTGTTTCTAATTAGAAGAAAATAAAAGAGCAGTAAATGCATGACAAATATAAAAATAAACAAATACAAGACTTTAATTGGAAATTGCACAGAGTTATAACACTCGCTTATCATTTTTCCCAAGGCTTTGTAACTTGCACACTTTCACTTATAACATTCCTTGTAAGGTCCTCCTCTTATGCCTAGTTGACAGGTGCAAAAACAGCTTCCCCACACCATTTCTTGAATAAATCTATGCTTATGTAAAATTCTCTTAATCTTTGACTTTGAATTATGTACCCCATTTTTCCAAACACACCTATTTCTTCAGCCTTACTATCCAATATTTTGTCTCTTTTTTTCTTGAGATAATGACATACAGAAATGTATTTGTCTTTGTCTTTCTAGCACAAATAATGAAATGTGGTTAGCTCACTGCTAAAACTGTCTGGCAAAGGTTTTGTGAAATCCAAGATTAAGTAACCTTGGGAAACAATACATTGTTCTGTCTGAAATATAGAGAATGGTATCTACCTGCACCAATACCATGTGTATTCTTCCTGATTGTTCATTCACATCTTAGTGCAGTGTTTCCCAGCCTTTACTTTTAACAAAGCATAAATGATATGAGATAAAGATTTGGACTAATCAACAGTCTTTGCTCTAATCACCCTTCACAATACATGTCATCAGGTTTGACTCATACGGGGTACTGTAATATGTAGCACACATGGTATGTGAAATAATTAAGTTTAAGCGTTCAATCCATAGCACATACTGACTTTTAAACCTTTAATTTCTGAACTCTGGAGCACAGAATTACTTATACTTCTTTTCTTATGCTCTGAACCTCTCTTGTTTTTTGTAAGTTATTTGCATTTTACAGTTCACATATTCAATTAAGATATGCAGAACTTGTAGCATAATTGAGCTTTTAAAAATGCATTATCTTGACATGTTTAATAACACGTAAACTCAATGTTTCATTAGAAAAGAGGTCTGATTCTTTTTCTTAAGAAATTAGAAGAAAATACATTTTCTTGTTTACTAAATCTAGTTTTTATAAGTGTTCTTATTGAAATTAATATACTTGTTTACCACCACAAGATTTCTGCATTCTTCTGAACCGTTTCAATGTTTTAAAGTATCCCACCCCCATGAGATAAACATTTTTGCTTTGTGGAACCATAGCTGTAGCTTCTGAAAAAAAATGCTTTTAAAGAAACAGCAAGTAATTATTTCTGGTCTCCCATCCAGATGAATGGGATATAAAATCAAACCAGTAACAGATCAAAATGGGAAAGTGAGGATAATATCTCTGACCTGTTGCCGTTGTAGTACTTCAGACAAAACACATTATGTTTCAGTATCAGAACTTATGACGGAAACTGAAACTCTTGAGTAGTGTAAATGGTATTTATTGTGAGTTTGAGTACAAAAAAGCAGTTTTGTGTGTAAACTATTGTATATATTATAAAATCATAGTTGGTAAAATAACACATTGTTCCCGTTTTTTTAAAGACCAGATATAAAAACATGTGGATAATCAAAATGGAACCGTATGTCTTTTTAATCTCTCTAAACTACAAGGGAAATGTTTGTTCCACTATCAAAGTTTATCCACTAATCTTCAGTTTTAAAGTTTATCCCCAAAGCTGCTTAGGTCTTTAAAGTAAAGAAAGCATGCTTATATTTTCAGTCCGACATTATCAGATAGTTCATTTCTTCTATAGCCATACATTTGCTTTTTCATATCTACTTATTTCTGAAAATGTTTTACATTTCTCTAAAAGAAATGGAGGCAGGAAGAATGAAATGAATGCTATGGCCTCTTTGTCTTTGTATTGCTACATATACAATACAATTTCTGAACTAACCTACTTTCATCTTTATATGCCTTACTTCTTGCAAAGGTCTGTGGGGTTGATTTCTGTGAGCTTTGCGCCTTCTTCCCTGTCAATATTTAGTGAAAAAAACATTCCTGATACAAAATTATTGGTGTATATCAATGCTTACTCACCAGGAATACTTCCTAACATGTCAGTGTATTAGGAGACCATGTCCTAATTATTCAATATATTGACAACTACAATCCTGTAGACAGCCAACTCTTTGAAATCTTGGAGATACTTTACAAAACAGCTGAATTATTTAAAAAAGTTTATCCTGTAGGGCAAATGGTGCATTTCTGGCTACACCTTGGACTATATCATAAGTAACATCCATTACAGTACTTATTCATCCTTTTAATATTTTAAATCTCAGAAAAGACACCAGGCACTCTATTTTTTTGTTTCCTTACTATTACATTGTAATGGTCTAAAGTTTACTTCCCCCAACAATCTGAGCCAAGAGATTGTGTCATAGCAGTTTTAAAATCTAGCTTTGAAACTGCTGTTCTAATTTTGGAATGCTATGGATACATAGGAATTGTTCTGTAGGAATGTATGTCCCCATATTCACCATGGCAACTGAATGATGATACACCATCTAGGTATAACAATCACCAAATATGCTACATCTAAGTTATCCCATTAACTTTAACTGCACAGTTTGAAACATCTCCCATTGGTATTCGTACTACCTGTCTTGTGTCCACTCTCTGTAAACTGAGAGGCCCACACCTACATGTCCCGGTGTAACAGGAAGATGATGTAAGCACTAATAGAATCTTATTTCAGTTAGTAGTGAGATCCTGATCAAGAAAAATAATGTTCTTAGCAGGGTTGACACTAAGTTCAATGACTGTGGTGAGGAGGTCAGTTATCAGTGGTTGTGTCACTGTGTAATTGAGCAGAAATGGGATAAACAAAAAGGATATTGATATAGGGTTACATGACGGCTTCAAACTTGTAGTATTTATGGTAAGGGAGATGAGAACATAAAGGAATAAGAGGACTTCATGAGTAAAGAGAATGCAGGGTGTATGACATTCGCAAGCCTGGTAATGAATACCGCTATATGCAGAAGAATAACGAATGGAAAGAGATCACTAACAATATGGTTAAGCACTTCTCAGAGAAGGTATATGAGTGCAAAGAAGGCATTTGGAGGTGGTCAAGAAAGGATGCACATAGATGTGACTGGGAAGCAAGCACCTAAAGTCCCCAAATAAAGTCATAGAAACCCAAGACAAAGAAATCACTATAGGATTATAAGATTATCACCGACTTTTCACATTTTAGATGTTGAATGTCCTGCTGCTTTGATACTGTATAAAAGGTGACAGCAATTATGCAGAAGCAGGTGATGATGTTCATGCCCTAAATTATTATTTTTTTAGCTTAGTACTAGCAAAACAATGGCTAAGTACAGACCCTCCATGGTTGAGGTGAGGAACCAGTTTGACAGATGAGTAATTAGAATTAAGAAAATGACAAGTGTCAGGAAACGGCTTTATGGGTTAAAGAATAAGAAGGATTACAACATCTGCCCGAGCAGCCCTCCATACATACACTACTGACTAAAGTGGCATGTTGAGTTTGGGCAAAGGAATAGTGCCGGATTAGTAGAAAATTGTAATGGAGGCCTTACATGAGTGAGAGTACAGTAATTAGAATCCAAATATACTCATCTCAACCCAAGAAAATCAGATCCATTTCTAGGGGTGCCATCACCAAAGATACCTAGAGGGGAAGGAGTAGAAGCAGTGGTGTGCAGGTGAGATTCAACCTGTACCTGTTGAAATAATGAGTTAGCTGAAAGGAAAAAGTCACCATTACAAGAAAATGTATAAGAAGCCAGAGTCTAGTGACATACTATGGGTTTAGTACAAGGGCTCTTTCTCTTCTGCATATTTGTATTAGACACTGCAATGGAAACTAATCAGCTTACTCCTTTTGACACCCAGAGAGTAGTGCTGGCCAGTAATGGGGAAAAAAAAACCCAATCGTGAATGACTTGAGAGTACATTAAAAGTGGCTTTTGTTCTGTACAAATGTATATGATTATGCGTTTATAGTTGTAATGCTGAAGGATGGCAATGGTTAGGAAGGACAGAAAGAGAGAGTTTGATGTTTCTGTGACCTCTAAGATGAATTATGGAATACTCTATATTTGAAAAATGAGTGTTCCTTTGCCAAGAAAGTCCATTATGTGGTTGCAGTTTCATTAATTGGATGTTTGTTTGATGTAACTGCTGTGATTTTATATTGAATGTTTGTTATGTTGACTACAGGAATTGTCGGTCAGTTTCTTTGAATATGGTGAATGTTTGCAGGTTAGGGTAATGTTGGATAAAGGGATAGTTTTAGTGTTGTGTATGTAAGTCTGAGTGTGTTGTTCAGTGGTGCTGTTAGGAAAAGTTGTTTTTGTAAGGTAATATGCAGTGGTAGGAGTTAGCACATATGATTAAGATGGAGAAGGTGAGTGGATATAGCTTCTCTACCTGCACCCAATTACCTAATTCATTTCATCGTAGTGGAAGCTGGGAACTCCTAGACAGGCGAGATCTTTTTCCAATTTGTTCCTGTCTGGGAAGTCTGGAAATCCCCAGTGAGCTCATCTATTTGGTGGTAGGATGTGGGCCAGCTTTTGTGGTCCTCTGTGGTTGCCTTCCCTCTCCTTGGCAGAGCATGCCCCCCTTCCCTGCAGTGGCTCATTCAAACTCCATTCTAGCTATCCTTCAAGGGAATGTGTGCCCTCACACACTGAATTACCCTCGACTCACAGTGTGACTTGCACATGGCAGTATGGGTTCAACAGATCTAAGCTCCATGTGGTAAATACCTAGTGCTCCCCCTGGGTAACACCCATATGGTGACTTAGAACTCCATCCCTTTCACCAGGACGGGTTAGACAATGATGGTCACTCCCTACCATCCTCCCCTGCCTCCTTCTGCAGGTGATCAAGCTGCTATTTGAACCTGGGTCACCCACGTCATAATCAGAGATTTATCCCTCTCTGCTACAGAGACCCTTCTTTCTTTTTAATGTTCTACTTTTTAATCTTTGCAGATACTTTTCTGAATTGATGCTGCTTTTATTTATAGCAAATATGCCATCACAAGTTTCTGACACCAGATATCTTTGAAGAATTTATCATACTGTGTTTTGAAATATATCCTAGCTGAGTATATTCTAATGATAAAATATTTAGATCATTGGCGTACCAAATAATGGTAAATATGATGTTAACACTATTTGTGTTTTTGGTCACATTGGCTAATGTTGATGGAATATCCCAATCCTATGTAAAAATGGGAAAAATAGGGTTGATGATGTCTGCTTGTGTAAAGTTCCACTGAAGATATCTTAGTTGTAAATTAAGCATGACAACTACTTTAGTAAACTTCATATTTAAGATTAACATCAACCATAGTTGTCAATTGTCTTTATGAAATTTGCTAATTTCACCATTCTGATGTTAACACAAATCTTGACTCTTTCAAGGTTTCTGTGCTTGATTGATTTCACTTCACTTCTGGAGATACTTATTGTGTTGTCCCAGTTTTACTGTCCAAAATGTAAATTTTTTTAGTTCTGACATGAACAGGTTATTTGAGTTTACTGAATAGAATGGTGCATTTTTAACTTGTCTTACATTTATGTATGTATTTATTTACTGACTTATTGCAAACATTCAAGTTTCAACATACTCCTCTTTTAAACTTTATCTGTTGTCAGTCTTGAATTATTGGCTAATTAGTTCGATATCTTGATTAGTTCCAGCTTAGCAGATATGATGACAATTGAAACTTAAAATAGTAATTATTATCTGTTACTTTTTTGTTGTAGTGATTCTTTGCTGTTGAGTTAACATGCTAGTCCTTTACACCTGCTTTTATTTAATCTACAAAAAAAAACATTTAGCTCATTTTCACTGTTTCATTTAAAATGTGTCCTATCTGAGATGGAAACATGTTGAATGTGGAATGCAGCTTCTGGCTATGCTTTATCAGTTACCTATTGCCTTATATCCAGTTGTCTGAACTGGTTCTGTTAAGATCTGTCATGGTGGAGTATCTTCACTTTTGGAATGATTTTATACTTGGTACAGTTATGACTAATTCTGCTGGTTAGTGATTTATCTTTTTATATATTTCTATAAAGTGTGACAAAAATGTTATATTCTCCTCATGAAATACAGTGTTTCTTTTTGGCAGGACACATTTTGTTCTGTGAGAGTTTTCCTCAAAGTTACTGTATATTAAGCTATTCTGTTTCTATTCTGCACATTATAGCTATGTTTTGCATAATCCTTCTATATGCCCTTTTATACTTGATGTGATGATATGAGGTATTGCCAGTTATGCCAAGAGAAGCAGAGCAGTGGATGTGTAATATATGCTAGCACAGCTAGTGGAAAATTTAATAAAGAATTACATATTATTTGAATAACAAACTGATTTGCTCATATGTTTGTGTTGAAAATGGGTTTGCAAAGTTGCTTGTGTTAAAAATGCACCAAGAGTGGGCCTGGACTGTAGTGTAATGGAATTAAATATATACCTGTTAACAGAAGATACTGGAAGAGAAGAGATAAAGCTTAGCTCCAGCCAATTTTGGAAAATAGTAAGAAATTAAATTAGTGGGCATAGGGCATATAAAGATGTTATCTTATAGTTTTGAATGAAGCCAGATATACAATGTACAATGTTATAAGAACCATGGTTTGCTACTCTGTAGGAGGCATAGAAGTTTGTAATTGTTTTATGACTTCCAAAAGTTGGACCAAATCTGAGCAAAGCTCTTGTCTGTGTATTATTGACATGCAGGTGCTAAATTCTGGCGGTTTCTAGCAATAGCGGATTGCATGGGAACCAGAAGTCAGATGAAAAAATGTATGTGATGTCATTCTGTATACAAATATTGTTTTAATATTGGGTGAAATACAGGGTAGTCTGTTTCTTGGCATGGGATATAGAAGGATCTCTCACCTATTTCATCTTGCCTTGATCTAGTAAGTAAGTAGGAACAGTAATTCTCTAGATCAGTCAGGAAAATATAGTGAGAGGTGTTTACTATGTTTTTCTGTAACTGTGTGAATCTTTCCAGCTCTGTTATTTTTAATATTTCCTGCAAATGAAACTCTGGTGTTTACTATAAACAGACATTTCATATTTTCATGTTCTTTTATTTATTATTAAATATATTTAAACTTTTCATTGTGGCTGGTCCGTTAGAGAATGGTTTAAACTTTGAGAGTACTTATATCTATTGGTCAGACTCCTGAAGCCTGGCTGTTTGGTCAGTATTACCATTTGTATTAATATTAATTTCACTAGTATAATTGGGTACAATTATAAGACCCTTAGGTAGCTGGCTTTGTAGTGTCTGGTGGCTAGGATAACTACCTTATAGTCTGGGCAGAAGGGGGCAGAGTGCGTAAATGTGTGCCAGTCTTCCTCGTGTGAGAGTTCATGTGTACGTGTGTGTGTGTCTCAGCTACTTGGAGCAGAGACACGAAGCACTGCTTTCCCAGAGAGGGTGCTGGAGGACATCGCTTGGACACTTAGCTGAAGACTTAACTCTATACCTCTCAACTATTACTTTTACTTTCATGGACTAATCCATACCTGTTCCTTACGCTATATAAAAAAAAATAAATAAATTTTCTTCCTTGAAGATAGAGTTTCTAGCAAATTTATATAATGTTCTGTAATATCCCATATCTGTCCATCATCCTAGACTCCTTATTAGGGGGATGGACAGATGAAGAAGTTTCAGCCAACTCCTTCTTTGTGGCCGCTGCTACCACCATGGCATCAACTGGGACACCCTTAGTCAAGAACTGTTTGTCCTGCGGGGCAGTAATGAACTTTCAGGTCTTCTAGGGGTCAGTTCCACTGTATCTGGAGCCATCCATGCCTTTCGAGCCACCACAGACATCAGTGGGTCGAAAGGCAGAGACACCCTGGAGGTGGAAGTTCGGGATAATGTGTGAGTTTTTGCAGTGAGAGGGATTGTGGGATTCCTGGATTGAGCTATGTATAAGGATTGAGACATGATAACCAATGCTATTGGCTGCTATTTTAGGTACCTCACTTGGAAGGTCATCAGCTGAAGAAGAGCATGGATTAATAGTAGTTTTATATAGGAAGTGGGCAAAGGTTTGAAGGGTAATGTGGATGTAATGATATGTGAATGTTTGGCAGGGTTGGGATTAGATGTTGAGGAATCATTGGTTACAGGTGCTATACTATCTATAAAACAAGAGTTGAACTGTTTTGCAGTTTCAAGTGGTGAGATATCTGGAGAGGGAGTTGTGTTAAAATTTTGGTCGGGATGTAAGATTTCTTTGACTGTCCAAAAATTTTTTAGGGTTGTGTTTGGTATTATTTTGGAAGTTATGCTAGGAAGTTTTGCTTGTAAAGATGCATCAAGTATTACAAACACTAAGAAAACAAAATAAGATTTATAATGTCTCATTTACTGTTTCAGAGACACGTGAATTTTGTTAGACAAAAAGGCAAGTTGCCTTTATGATCCATTGATAAAGGAGGAAATCTGGCATTATTTGTAATCGGCAAGAGTGTTATCAGTAATTAATTTATTTCTTAATTTTATCAAGAATAGAAAACAATGATAAAATAAGTATATTGGATCCTCCTGGCCATCCCACTGTTAGTGAGAGAGCACATCAGTAAATTAAGAGTAGGTCTTTTTCTTGATTAGAAATTGCTGACATAGGGTTTAAAAGATCTTTAGTATGTTAAAGATATTGATTATTTACTTAGGGAAATAAAACTCTGTGCTTAGCATTGTCTAAAAAATGGGTCTTGCATTCTGAAGCTCGATTTTCAGGTGAAGGGTGTCTGAGAAGTATTGTATTACTTTGTTGTAACCTTGCTTACATTATAATCAGTTTTCATCATAAATTCTTCTTACATAAAAAGTGGCAATGAGGACTGAATTTGCTCCCAATTTTTTATTAAGATGATGTGACAATTTGAGTGCATTTGCATTATTCCCACTTAATTCTTTAGACAACGAGTACTTTTCTTTGCCCACTACATGATTTACTCTTTATCTGCTATGGAACCATCTGGATGACTATTCTCATGGTTTCAAATTTCAGTGTTCCATCCAAAAGCATATTATGTATTTAGATGTTATATTAAAAGGGCTTTCTGATCAGAAAATGTCTTGCTTCTGTTCCAAAAGTCAACATTTGTAAATATAAAACTACCAATAGATAGTAACACCCTCCACTGCCTTTGATTATTGGCTTTAACTACTGGTGTCATTCAAAGGGGGGTATCCAAATATATCATTTGGTAGATGGTTGACTACCTCAGTTGCTTTGCTAGGGATGGTCAGTGTTGCTCGTCCTTCTCTAACATAGAGATGTACAGCGGCATAGTTTGTTTAGATGCTTTAATACATAGAAACATATCAGAATGGATAGCAGCATCATAAAATATAAATGGACTGGTTAACAAACAGACCTTGCATACATACATTCTTACATCTCAACAGTTTACTACAAAATGGAAGTCATACTCCCACATTCTCAGTATTTATACACTTGTGCAAGCCCTTGGATAGCTTCTTAAAGTTACATACACACACATTGATCTACATCCTCCCTCTTAAAAAGATTGCCCTTGGTAAAGCAATATTAGAGTTAGACATGCATCATTATAGACATTAGAAACAAAACACAATGTTCATGTCCAAGTTGCCATGTATCTGTTATCTGGTCTGAGATACGATTGAATCTCATAACATAACAATCTGTACTGACTTTAGCAACAGGGACAGTCTTTGGTGAACAACTCGTATCAGGAACTACTGGATTCATCATAGGAATGGGAATATTTTCTGGTACTTCCCCTGGAATTGGAACACAGGACAACTCTCACACTAAGATCGTCTTTCTCTCAGACTATATACTGGATTATAGGCTCGGACACTGGTCTGAAATGTTTCTGATTCCACCTAAACTCTGCTCCTTGTGATTCTACAATGTATGATCTCATCTCTGTGCAAATACTCTTCACAACTCTAATACAATCATAATTGTTGGACGTTTGCATCCTTACCACTTCTCCTTCTAGTAATGGATTGAGCAGTTTGCTTGTCTTATCATAGTAGGACTTCTGGGTAAAATGCTTCAACAGATTTGTTTTTACTGACTTGTCATTCTTAATACATGGAACCAAAAATTGACTACTGATTGGTAATCAGAGACACTGGAAGCTGTTGAAGGTTGGGGGGGTGGAGGGTGAGAGGGGTACTTTTTGATCTAAAAAGGGGAATTTTTTTAAAACTACTTATAACCACAACATAGGTTCACTTGGAAGACATTTTAAGCTTAGCCAGTTTCCCTTTTGGTGCTTGAATTTACATTTCCTGATTGGTCTTACCTATCCCATGGCTGATAATTGTATATTAGCCCTAGTGAGAATAACTGTGATCATACTATTGATAATTTGAAAGAACCCATGTAAGGGATACAGAATTTAAGAACTACCTCTATCAATTAGTGGCCTGAGGGGCAATCCTTGAGTACATTTTCTATTACCCATCCTTGGATCCAAGTTGCATTTGAATATGGACAGGGATGGGCTTTATTTTACTTGAATAGATAGTCTGCTCTGAAACAGTGGTAGCCTCTGTGATATATATCCATCTCTCCACAACATTCCATTTAGATACATGGACTGAGTATTTCTGATGCTATTTGACTTGCTGATGTTCAGTAGGTCCATCTGTATTGGGTCGGAGGATGCCCTGAATGCCAGACACACCACCTCTAAGCACTCTGTAGGTTACTAAGTATAGTGATAAATCTTTGAGGTGCTCCATGCAAGACCTATTGTTTAGGACCTGTATCCTTTTAGTAAGGTATCTCTGTGGGTATTCCAATTGTTGCATGGGTCTGGACAGATGCCTGCCAAAGTGGGCAGTATTCAAAATGATTGTCCTAATGAGGGCATTGTAAAGGGAGACAGTGACATCCCTAGATCTAGTCACAATCAATTTGTTTATAAGCTGTGCAACACAGATGACTCTGGGCACATGTTGGGCAAATGTTAGGTCACCTGTACACAGAAGTTCCCAAATGCCAAACAATTGGGTCACTTCTCAGGGGTATTGTCAATATGGCAGTTCCCTGGAGTAGATGACTTCCCAAAGCATATATTTTTTGGAGTTAAGTTTCAATTCATGATTCTGGCACCAGTTATTGTTTGGGACAAACCTTCCTGCATGATGGTTAAGTCATTTGGGTATTCAATAACTGTTCCTAGCTTGCAGTCATCTCAAACTTAGCCAGCCAAAGCCCTTTGGTAATTACTTTTATTTTTGAGATGTATATGCCAAACAAAGTGTCAGCACCGAACCTTGGTGGACTCCATTGGTGACTGGTCTCTTCACCTAGTTTGATCTCCTGTATCCTGTGAGCAAGTTTGCAATCCAGCTAGTGATGTAAGTGTTCGCTCCTACATTATTCATCTTTTCTACTACACCTGAGTAGGAGATTGTGTCAAAAGGTTTGGCCAGGTCAAGCTAATGTGGTGTGAACTGTTTTACCTTTATCCATTGCTTTGGTGACAAGAGTAAAGCTTAAGACTTGCCCATGATTTTGAGCCTTTCACACTTTCTCCTGATTCTTGCCATAAGAGGTTGAGAGATCAGAGCATATGTTTGGCTGTCCCTGATTTTGTGTCATATTTTTGGTCTGTTCCTCATATGTGTAATTTTCTGGCAAATTTGTGAGGATTGCAAAACTTAAATAATGATAGAAACTTAAGCTTCAGACAAACACTTAGCCATTGGCAAAACAAATAATGCTGTCTCAACGAAAAGGGAATTAGTATGAGCAGTAAACTTCTGTGCCCTTGAAACTCACATTCATTGAAAAGGCATGAAAACTCACATTCATTTTGCATTTGGCCAGTGGAAGACTAAGGTTACCTCTGGGTTATTTTCAAAACCATAGGCTCCTTACATATTTTTAGGGCCATGTATACATGTGTGTTCTTTGATTCACCTTCCTGATTGTATTAAATTATATTCCTTGTATAATACAGCACCACTTGTTAGAATGTGTTTTAAATTTGTAGTTTTGAACAGTCTTCTAGTAAGCAGTGAAACAAAATGTATGAATCAATAATGACAAAACTATCCATTTCAGAAAATTCAACCATAAAAGGCCACTCAAACTTCTGTCATTACAATCCACCAATATCAGTAAATATGCAAAATCTCTGCAGACGTAAGTTGTATAAATAAATCCACATCAGAGGGACCTGTAACTAATGAAGAGGTGGCTGCTAGCAAACGACTTTATATCTCATTGTTTTATCTACAAATAAAGTACCTATTGCCCTTGAAAAATAAATAGTCTGTTACATTAAAAAAAATAAGGTAGTAATATTGCAATGGGGAATGGATGGCAAACTGAAAACAGGTTCATAATTACTAGGTAACTCCGCCAAAGGAGGATATTCTTAGGATTGCAGCATCCACTCCATTTAAAGTACAAGACAGTACAATATCAGCAATCCATCTGCATACTTGTGGGAGTAAAACCCACAGCCTTCTGTATCAAAAGGCAAGTATAGTGCCTATTGTGCTACTAACAATGTAAACAACTTAGCATAAGCAGCTTCCCCTGAAGCTCTCGGCTACTTGTAAAATCCACTTGACACTCAACTAAATCTCTTAACTTTGCTGCACAACATATCTGGAAAAAGCCAAACTTTATTTGGAGGGGGGGATTTATTTGGATGGGGTCAAAGACCCAAAACCAGGGACACATTTTAAATATTGCTTGTATAATCTTAGAAAGTTGCTAAAATAAAGTGTTTTGCGATACCATGTTTCCTAAAATATAGCAAGACTGAAACCTGAAGGGCTATCATTATTTAGTGAATTCATTTCTCACTGATTTGCCACCAAAAAAAATTAAGAGGAATAGACCAAAAGTATGAGCCAAATATTCTGTGAAAATCTGCATAGTTGAGAGCTATGGCTCATCTCCCTGAATCACAAGTGGTGGTATGGGTAGAGAATTCAGGCTCTTTATTTCTTGTACCCAAGGTACAGGGTTTGAGCCTGAGTAACACTAACCACCAGCTATACCTAACTGAGGAATTTTCTCACACACACACACACACACACACACACACACACACACACACACACACTCTCTCTCTCTCTCTCTCTCTCTCTGGCAGCAATGATCAGCACTTGGCAGCAGGCAACTCTTGAAAAACTCTTTGGCAGCAATGATCAGCATTGGGCAGTAGGCAGCTCTCTGGCAGAAATGATCAGCATTGGGGAGGGAGCAGCATAAATCCTGTAACAGAAAATACGCAGAGAGCAATAAGGGAACAAAAGTCTCCTTATCGTCTGTAAGGAAGCATGACTCTGGCAGCACCACTGGAACAGCTACTTAGTTTTTAGTTTAACTTCTGCATGCAGAATCCATGTAATTATGTGACACATGCATGGGTCCTCCAAACTCTTTAGTTTAACTTCATGCAAATCCACAGCTAACTAGTATTTAGTTTAAGTTCAGCACGAAGCCACATTAGCATGCAAAGCACACATGGGTCCTCCAAACTCCACTTCATTAATTTTTTCACCAAGAGACAGGTCTTGCAGCTGTAAAAGTGTGTGTGTGGATGCTCCCTCCAATTCGTTCTATAGTTCTGGCGCCCTGCGGTTCTGATATGTCTCGACAGAAGTCTCTGGGCAGGTGAACCAAGATGTTTATCCCGAGGAATGTTTCTGAGATTCAAGAGATTCAGGAAAACATCACTATTGTCTCATTTAGACTTCTCTAGTAACTGTTTTGCACTTTGAACTGCACATTCTGCCAAACCATTTGACTGCAGGCACTCAGGGCTATTTGTGACATGAGTAAAGTCCCATTCTTTGGCAAATCTTTTGAACTGTTGACTTGTAAATTGTGTGCCATTGTCAGAAATAACTTTGTGTGGACTACCATGGACTGCAAAATAATGCTTCATCTTAGTAATGACAGTACTGGATGTTAGGTTGGGAAGTAGGTCAGTCTAGAACAAATTAGAATAATAGTCTATTAACATCAAATAACGTTGACCATTCCACTCCAAGATTTCGTTGGCTACTGTCGACCAATGTAGTTCAGGAATCTGGTTTAGTTGAGTGATTTCTTCTGTTGATGTGGCTTTGTACTATTGCACACACAACAAGATAAAAGTGTTCTCTCAATGTCTTGTGACATAGAAGGCCGAAATGCTAGTCTTCTTGCCCTTCTTTTGATAGTCAGTTCCTGGGTGACCATGATGCAAGATAGTAATGCACTCTTGTTGCAAAGACTTTGAAATAATTATTTTCAGACCTTTCATGATACCTTTGTCAGACAAAATCTTATCTCTGTATGGAAAATAAGGTTGCACTTCTTGAGGTAAACTAGATTGCTTTGATGCCCATCTTTGTTGAATAAAGTGGTTGATCCTCTGTAAAAATGGATCTGTGGCTGTGAGATCTCTCAGTTCATCAAGATGTTTGGAAGAAAAATGTCTCTCTTCTGTGACTTCAAAATCAAAGTTTTCATTCACATGCTGTTCTGTGGTGTTTCTGGGTGATCTGGATAAGGTATACTTTTGCAGTCTCAACCTCATGTGTTGCAATCTGGCTGGAGCTGAATGTATAGGCTTTCTCAAGATAGTGAATAGAGTTTGATGGTTGGTTTTGATCTGGATAGGTCTACCATAAACATAATCATGGAACTTCGAACACACAAGCACAATTGTCAAAAGCTTTTTTTCCATCTGGCATACAGCATTTCAGTTTGGGTGAGAGTTCTTGATGCATAGGCAATAGGATGATCCTCTTGTAGATTGACTGCACCAAGACCAAATTTTGAAGCATCACATGAAAGAGTAACTGGCTTATGAGCATCATAGTATCTTGAGAGTTGGTGGACCAGCAATTCCCTGTTTCAGGACATCAGATGCTCTTTGGTGTTGCCCTAACCAAGACCAGGATACATCTTTATGTGTCAACTGTCTAACTGGTGCTGAAAGTCGGCTCAAGTCTAGAATGAACTTGTCTAGATAGTTGACCATGCCAAGAAAACATTGCAAGGTTTGAATATTGTTTGGAGCTGGCATCTCTAGAATGGCCATTTGCTGTTCTAGTAAATAAATGACTAACAGAAGTAACCTCTTTACGCCTAAATTTGCATTTCTGTGGGTTGAGCTTAAGATTCACATGATCTGCTCTTTACAAAACTTTTCTGAAGTTTCTGTCATGCTCAGCTTCACCATTGCCTCCTACTAGTATGTCATCTACTATAATAGCACAAGAATACCCAGAAAAAAAGTTGCTTCATTGCTTGTTGAAAGACTTCACTTACAGAATTTATCCCAAATGGCATTCTCAAAAATCTGTACCTTCCAAATGGAGAAATGAATGTAGTGAGCAATGAGGATTACTTGTGTAGCTGAATTTGCTAAAATGAACTCTCTGCATCTAACACAGAAAAAAACAGTGCCATTTGGCATTAGAGCAGTGACTTCTTCGACTGTGCGCATTGGATGAGGAGGTCTTTTTAGCACTTTGTTCAAATCTCATGGATCAATACTTATTCTGATGTCATCTGAGCTTTTCTTATGAGCTACAACCTTGGAAAATACCCACTAAGTTGGAGTAAAAGAACCAAGTGGACAAATCACCCCTTGTCGCACCATTTTATCTAGCTCTACTTTAACTCTGTCCTGCATGGCTATTGGAACTCTTCGTGCTGGCCTGATAACCGGACTGAAATCTGTATCTAACTTCATGGAGTACACAACTGGATGCTTCCCTAGTTTGTCTTCAAAGACATCAGCATAGGTAGAAAAGAAATGTACTGGGCAAAATTGGAGTAGTGTTTTTTCAAGCTGACTTGATGGCCTTCCTTATTAAATGAAACCAGTCCCATTTTCAAACTGTCTCTGAGTCCTAATAATGACTGGACATGCATCTTGATCACACAAAATAAGTTGTAGCTTCTTCCAGTGGAGTAACATGAAAGCACTACTGAGCTTTCAGTCTAAATTTCTTCACCACCATAAGCAACAAGCTTTGCACACCTTGCCAAATCAAGCCTTTCACCATGACACACTCTAGCAAATATTTCTGCTGACATAACATTGCACTTGGAACCTGAGTCAGCTTTGAGTTCTATGGGTCTGCCATTTATCCGAACAGTACAAAATACTTCATTCTTTGGCCTTAAATCTACTGTATTAACTGTTTTATGAAGCACTGACACACCATCAACATAAAGAATAGGGCTGCAGCTTTCATTTCTTAAAATTTTCCTTTTAATAAAAGAATGTGAGCCTTTTGAGTTACAAAACCTTTTGAAATGATTCAATTTATTGCATTTGTGGTATCGCTGACCAAAAGCTAAACATTTTTCCCTTTTAGATTCATGACGTCCACCACAGTTATGACAGCTGGCAATGAATCTAGTTTGGGGCCCATGCTTTGAGTTTGCTGACTTACTTTTATGCTTCACTGAGCCTGTGCAAACTCTGGAATATGTTGGAAAGTTCTGGGGTTTACCAGTGAGTGCTGCAAGGGCTACAGTTGATGCCATGTGACTGGACCTGTTTCTTTTAGCCACATGCTGCATACTACCAACATGAGCTTTGTCACTGTGCCTTTTAGAGATATTCTCATTTGTAAGCATAGTTGTGCTTTTCTGTGAGCTCATATATCTGACAAATCTCAATGGCCTTATTCAAAGTTAAATCACTGTCATGAAGCAAAATCTTTTTCACAGCATCATCTTTAATACCATACACAAGTCTGTCCATTATCAGCTTCTGTCCATTATCAGCTAATCCCTTAAATCACCAAATCTGCATGTTTTAGCCTTATTTCTCAAGTTGGTTATATATGCTGCAAAAGTTTCACTAGCCTTTTGATCCTTTATATAAAATAAGTGACTTTCCATTGTAACATTTTTCTGGGGGTTATATATTTGTCTAAATTTTCATTTTAAGCACTCAGGGTCCTCCCTTGACTCAGCTGGTGCAACAATATGATGGGTTTCCCCCCTCTCCTGTATAGATAGCAGGTGCATACACAAATGAGCGCTCCCTTTCACTGGCTTTTGACCAGCTAAATTAAGCAGAATAAATGCCTTTGTATGGTCATCTTTATCAGAAAATGCAGCCTGTATGAAAGTGTTGTACTCTTGCTCAAACACTCTCCAGTTCTCTGCAATATTATAATCAAACGCAAGTGCACTGGGTTTTCAAAATTTGTCTACCATGTCTACAAAGTATGCAGAAACACACTGAAAATATGGGCATTGCAGCTATGTATGAACAAACTATTCTGTAAACTTGTAATAACATTCAAATGCACAATAAAATCATCAAAATAGTTTACTTTGCGAAATATGCTCTATAATGGCTGTATTTTGAGAAATATCTTTACCGTAAGACTGCACAGACATTTGAACACGTCATATACTTCTGATAACTAGGATATCTTTAATATGCAAAATATGTCCTTGGTGAAAATGCAGTCATTTCCTCTTACTTTATTCATTTTATGCAATTTGGACTTCATTTCAAACATTTTCCATAGTAATTTGAATATTTTTATCAATATCGGATATATTGGTTTATGTGAATATTGTTTACAGTGTTCTATATTCCTCATTTCATATTTTGAGAATAAGAAATAGTTTTGTGCAAGTTTTAATATCTAAAATTCATTTCTGACCTGTTTTATGAATTATGCTTACATTAGGGATGATTCACTCCTGTATATTCCTCCATTGCCAACTGGATGCCCCTCGAACTCAAGTGGAAAAAACTGGAACTCTTTCTGGCAGAAAATCATTTTGGCCATTCTTCTAACCTCATGTCCCTTTAGACATATTGCTTCTGACACCATGTCACTCATCCTTCTCTAACCTAGATGACAAGCAGGTGGAGTATTTCATTTAGATGCTTTAATGATAGAAATGCATCAAGATGGATAGCAGCAACATGAAATATAGACAAACTGCTTAACAGACATACCTTACTTACATACATGCTTACATCTCAACAGCTTACCACAAAATGGCAGTCAGAATTACATGTGCTCAGTATTTATACACTTGTCAAGCCCTTGGATAGCTTCTTAAAGATGCAAACACACATTAATCTACATTTGGCATCTCTCTCCCCTCATGGCGTATATTGACTAAGACTTTTTCGTCTTCATAGGGCCTTTTTAGGCAAGATCAGTCTCTCCAAACTATGCACATAGTGAAGAACAGTCAAAGTCATATTCGGGTAGCTTTGCTCAGTGATAGAAGCCTAAACATAAAATTGCATTCCTTTTCAGAATTCCTAAACCTTTCTTTAGTGTTGTCAAGAACTTAAGTAATAATTAACAATGCTCTGAGCTAATAGAAAAAACATCACATTCTTATACCAGGAAGACATTGCCAACATATTGGTTAACAAAGTCAGCCCAAGCTTTAACTCCTATCTCCTCCAAATTGTTCACTGCACATTTGCATGCCAATGCCACTCCTACAAATCACCCTCAAACAAGTCTCAAGCACTCTGTCCACAGCTAGAATCTCTAGCTCCATAGGCCCTGACCATGGGCCAGGCTGCCATCTTGTCAGCATCAAACACTGCTTGATTAACTCCTTATCATGTCTATTTTGCTTCAGCCTCTTCACTGGTTTCTTGCTAGAGGTGGAAGAAACTGCTATCTCTATACCACTCCATAAAGGGGAACCCACAACTGATCCAGACAACTATAGACATATTAATCTCATTAGCCTTATCTTGTAAGGCAATGGAGTGCATTATTGCAGACCGATTTGGCATTGCTATAAGTTGAAACTGCCTCCTGAACCTGGTGGACTGTTTTGAACAAGTCACTAAGAATTAACCTTTGATAAATCAATTCACATAGTATACCAAGATTTGGCCAAAGCTTTTGATACCATTCCACACTTTGGCATCACTGATAAGCTAATCCAATTTAATACGAACCCCTATGTTACCCACTGCATAGCAAACTGGCTCAGTAACAAAATCCATTCTGTTAGTGTTGCAGGTACACTCTTAGTTGAGCATGTTTTGCCAGCTTTTTCCAACAAGGCTCAGAAGCAGACACTAAAGTCCTGTGGCTTCATGTTTATAGTCTTTGGCAAACATAAAGAGCATCTTAAATACCCCAGATGACCTTTTTGTACTACAAGTGGGCATAAGTCATGATAATAAGTAGTGCTTAGATTGTTGCCTCAAAAAAAATGCAGCATTGTATCCTTTGTCAAACATGGGCATGCCTGCTCCTATCTCTTAGGTGATGCCCTCCAAAAAACTGACATTAGGGAATTGGTCACCTTCACAGACCGTGAACTATTCCTTGACAACCATATGGCCCTTGTTATTTGAAAATCCTTTTACATAGCTAGAGTCATCAATAGAGGGCCATATCTTCCACTTCCAAGGTAGTCATTATCTCCCTCTACTCTTCCCTTCTCAGGCCAATAATAGAATATAGTGAACCTTTGGTTATGTACTTGGCTATGCATATGAGCGAGCTCTGGGGAACACAGTGGTTTTTTTTTACCATAAAAAGTCAGACACTGTCTTAAAGCTCTCTCAATATATTCTATTTCTTACAGACTGATGAGAGAAGATCTCTGCTTTGCCTACATAGCCTTGAAAGAAATGATTTTTGTAGCCTCCTACTTATCCACAAAACTACCACCACCCAAAATTTCTACACAAGAGACCTAAATGTCCACTTAAACAGGACATTGTCAGGATGCAAATCTTTTACAGAGAATACCTGTTCTGTGGAATAGATTCCTCTTAGAGGTTTAGCAGAGTAGTTCCATAATCCTTTTTAAGCATAACCTAGACAACTGAATGGACAGTTGTAAATACACTCCTGGTGTTGTCTCTCTAGCCCTTATGGAAATGGCACAAAAGTGTGTCAGGGTCTGGTATTAATTCATGTCTTGGTAAATAGGTGGGATTTTTGGCTAAGCCACAAATAATCAACTGAATTAACTGCTTGTATGAACCAATGATTAATAAGGATAGTACCTTATAGTGAATTGCTTACAGTAGGAATAGGATGAAACACATTATAAGATAGATTTCCAAGCTTTGTGTGATTATATCAGCAACACAAATTTATAAAAAAGGTATCATTATGGACATTTATAGCAACAGTTTTGTATAGATTATCTCACAAAATATGCAAGCTGAGAGGTCTATAGAGCACAAGAATAAATACATACTTTTATTTACCTATAGCACTTTTATTGAAATGTTGTCTGGCTTACTTTCACTCAATTGGAAAATGTTATGTGATAATGTGAAATAGATACTGAATAACAGCACAGTTTCCTCACAAATGAATGCTAGAAATTTGCAGTCCATGGTTTCAGCAAGAAAATTTTTGCCTTTGAATTAGTAAAATTATAAGCAGGTACTTTTACACAGCAAATGTTCTAGTGTAAATGTGTCGCTGATATGGGCATGTCTTAAAATAAATTCACGCAGACTTAACAAAAAGTTGTTTATGCAATATAACAAATATTGTTTATAGTATTTCATGAGGTGAGACAGCTGTAATATATACGGAAAATAATTTTGATATTCATAAGAATATTAGAAAATCTTGGCATCATACAGAACAATTCCCTGTCAAGTACAAAACATCAAGTCATAGCATGGCAGGGACTTGTCCAAATTAAATTGTTGTATTTCATGTCACCCCTACAAAATGTGGAGTAGACATTGAGAGCATGATTCTTAAAGAAGAAAGAGTGTTTATTTTAAAATGCAACACATTGTTTCCCTCTTCAATTTATCCAAATCTTTTGGGTTTTCTAATACCATGATGGGAATGGACCACATTCCTATGTCAAAGTATGATTAAATTTCATGAAATTAGTATTGTTTCAGTCTTTGATGTTAGCCAAAAGTGCTCTTTGCAGCACCCACAGTGTGTCCAGTAATGACTCCACTTGCAATTTTATATGGTGTTGCTTGTATTGGTAGCATATCTAAATATGATTGTAGACTCTTTTTTTATAAGACCCATTGCTCCTACTACTATTGGAACTATCTGGGTATCTTTCTTCCACATTGCTCTCATTTCTGCTTGCAAATCCTGATATTTTATGACTTTGTGTCTCTCTGTATGCAGGACACTGTAGTCACTGGATGTGGCAATTTCCAGAGATGGCCTCCACCTGTCAACCCTGGGATTCAGGATATTGGCCAAGGCTCTTTCCGCCCCCATAGTGCCTTTTTAGGCAAGGCTCAAAAAACCAACCCACCAACATAAGAACTACAGGTGACAAAAAACTGAAGGCAATACTGCTCAATGCTAGGAGTCTAAACCTCAAAATGCATTCACTCGAGGCACTCCTCAAAATGGAGAACATCTATATCTGTGCAGTGACTGAGACCTGGTTCAAGGCTCCCGAGAGCACCCTAGCACTACCAGGCTATAATTCATACCACACGTTTCGGCCACAAAACCCAGACCAAAACACGAAGGGCGGAGGTGTGTCCAGCTTCATCAAGGACATCCACACCTGCAGGCTAGTTGCAAAACACGATGCCTCTGAAATCATCCAAGTGCAACTAATCCTGGGCAAAAATGCATTCCAAATTGTAGCTTGTTATAGATTCCCCACCATGACCCAATACGTCCACTCCTCATTTCTGGGGACATTGGAAAAAATGAGGGTCCATCCAAATACCATAATAATGGGCGATTTCAATTACCCTAACATAAACTGGGAAAACTACACTTGTACTAACCCCCTTGCTCAACGATTCCTGGAATTTATAAAATCAAATGCCCTGGATCAACTTGTCAACACCCCCACCAGGGGCAACAATATTCTGGACCTGATCATTACCAACATGAGTGACTGGTGCTCAATGTCTGAGATCAACTCCTCGCTTGTTAGATCAGACCATAAACTAATCACCCTAGATATCCACATCCCAACCCTACCCCCACATAAGGAAGCCCACGTAAAAATATTCTCCAAAGCGAACTTCACGCTACTCAGAACTGAGGTGGCTAACTTCATGTCGCCCCTGCAGATGGATAATACAGTCACAACTGCTGAATTCTACAGAAATGCACTCTACAAGCACCTGCATGAGTGCATGGATCATGCTATCCCCAACAAAACCAAGATGCTATCCTCCAAAAAAAGGAAGCTGATCTGGTGGCCCCCTGCCATTAACAAACTTTACAACAGAATTAAGAAACTGTTGCAAAAGAGAATAAAAACACAGATGGAGGAACTCACTGATGGGCCTCAGTAAGAAACTAAGATCTCTCATTAAATCCTCCAAATCTAATTTTGAAAGAAAAATTGCCACGGATACCAAAGACAACTACAAGGCATTCTTTAGCTATGTCAAGAATCTCCATGGCAACACCCCGATCTGAACAGAGCTACAACAGAATGGCACAAAATATACAGAGCCAACTGATATTGCCAACATCTTGGCAGATAGTTTCAGTGCAAACTTTATGCCCCCCTCACACCCCAAAGGGCCTATAACTATACCAGATGGTTGTAGAGCCCCATCAATCACAAACAAGCAGGTAAAAATAGCACTCTCTCTAAAGCCAAAAACACATAATCCGTAGGTCTGGACAACATCCCAGCCTGTATCCTACACGAACTCCAAAATGAACTAGCCCCCCACCTAAACTCCATGTTCAATCACAGCCTCAACACAGGCTATTTGACCACAGAATGGTGCACAGCAACGGTTATCCCACTCCACAAAGGAAGAACCACCACATACCCCAGGAGCTATTGACCTATTAGCCTGACAAGCCTGGTCTGCAAGGCCATGGAGTGTATCATCATTGAACTCATAAACAAAGACATTGGTAACCTCCAAACTTTGGATGCTACCCAATTCAGATTTGTGAAAGGTAGATCATGTCTCCTAAATCTGGTAGACTTCTTTGAAAGAGTTACCAAGGCCATAAACAAGGACAAGGTGGTCCACACAGCCTACCTGGACCATACTAAAGCCTTTGACACTATCGCCCATTCAGGAATCATAGATAAACTCATCAACCTTAACATGAACCCTTACATCACGAGATGGGTGGCCAATTTGGCTCATGGATAGAACCCACACGGTGAGAATTGCAAACTCCAGATCCGACTCCAAACCAGTGATAAGTGGAGTGCCCCAGGGTTCAGTCTTGGGACCTCTCCTGTTTGGTATATACTTCTCCAAAGTGCAAGTGAACACCAAGGTTCTATGGCTAACCAAGTTTGCATATGACTGCAAACTGGATGCCATTATCGATTCCATTGCCGATGTAGACATCCTGCAAAAGGGCCTCACCGAGACAGACACCTGATGTCAAAATCATGGCCTCAAGCTAAATGCCAAAAAGTGCATTGTTATCCCCTATGGTAAAAACACAGTACCCATGAATTACCAAATAGGGAGAAGTTCACTTAACACAGAAAGTGTGATAACAGACATTGGGATCTAAGTGGATAGCAATGTCTCCTTCGATACCCACATTGTCACAGTGGCCAGAAAATCTTTCCACATGGCCCACCTAATCATAAAAGGGTTTACATCTAGAAATAAGGAAGTCATTGTCCCCCTCTACTCATCACTTATCAGACCCCTCATTGAATACAATGCCTCATTTGGGATGTACCTCACAAGAATCCTACAACAACTGGAGAGGCCCGAAAAGTTCCTCAGCAAGAGAATTGCTGGCCTCAAACAGTTGACCTATGCCGACCAACTCAAGAAACTCCAAATCTACTTGGGCGCATACTGCATACTTTGAGGAGACCTCTGTCTAACATACAAAGCCATGTCAAACCTGGAATTAATGCACATGCTCCACTTAAAGAAATCCCATTCTCCCTAAGCTATATGCTCTAGGGACCTAAACCTCACCACAACAATAAATAAGACATGCTGGAGGGATAGATTCTTGTCCCAAAGACTTCTCATGTTCTGGAACAAAATTCCCATCTACATCAACCAGAGCTCATCATTAGCACTCTTCAAGAAAAACCTTGATAAGTGGATGGGTGATAGGAAATTCACCCCTGGGATTGTCTGGGACTTTGCTCGATAGAGGGGCAGGAATTTAACACTACATGAGTGGCAAAAGCCAATAATACACTGTTAGCTAGGCTTGCTTTGGCCCTCGGGCCGATAGCCTAGTACCTACCTATGATCAATGCTACTTTTTTCTTCTTTTCTTTGACCATTATATCCAGTTTTCTAGCATCTAGCTTTTGAACTGTTGGTAATGGGTGATCCTTTCTATGATGCTTTGTGGCTCATATTTTCAGTGTTTTTCAGCCAATTCAATACCATAATATTTGCACAATCCCCAGTGCAACAGTCTCGCCACATTATTATCCCTTTCAGTATACAGTCCTCCTGCCATTAGTATGGTACAGCCAGCAATGAGGTGTGTAACTGTTTCCAATTCTGTTTTGCAAGACCTACATTTGTCTGTTTCTTCCACATGTTCAATGGACTTTGTAAACCAATGTATATGTAGCCCACTATCTTGTGCCGCTAATATTAACCTTTCATCTCTTAGTTTGAATTTGCCTCTCCTTAATCATTCCTGCTTTCATTCCTGATCAACATGAGGTTCTTCCAGAAGTTTTCTATACTTGCAACTATATCTATGCATTTTCCACATTTCTTGCCTTCTCATCTGGTCCTTTACCTTATATTCTTTCTTTTGTTTGTTGGTACATTCAGTTGCTGCCTGGTTTTTATCCACTTGTGGTTTGATTTCCACTCCTGTTTGATGCTGATATGCTTCTGCTAGATTAAGCAGGTTTAGATGTATTCTCCTCATGTTTCAAAACTTTCACCACATTTGGGTCTTGTGAGGTCAGCAGATATGTGTGGAGACCCATGATTGCAGATCTGTACATGTAATCAGTTTCATGTAGGCCATCCTTCCTTCGGAATGGGGAATATATAATCTTGGTATGCACTGACTTTTATAAATCATCGGTAAGCATCCAACTTGTTTTCCTGTCTAATCTGTCCAACACATTTTGGGGCCAGTCAGTCACTCCAAAACTGTAAGTTAGGACAGGAAGAATAAATTGGTTTATAGCTTGGATTTTGTTCCTAGATGTCAACGCTATTGTTGCGATTAATTTAAGCTTCTAAAGTACTCCTTATTGTATTTTATTTGCATTTGTTCTTGTTTTATTGTTGATCCTTTATTAATTCCTAAATATTTATACACTCCCTCTTGCTCAAGTTCTTTTATATCACATTCTTGTCCCAAACTGATGTTTTCTTGGTGCTGCAGTTTTCCTGCTTTAAAGACAACTTGCAGTTGTACTTTCAATTCCTCATCTGATGAGCTATACAGTGTCAAATCATTGACAAAGAGAAGATGAGAAGTCTTTACACTTTATTTTCTATTAGCCAAATTATAGCCATTGCCTAAGCTGTTAAGCAGACAGCATAATGGGATAAGGGAAAGGCAGAATAGCAGTGGTGACAGAGAGTCACCCTGGAAAATCCCCCCTTGAAATTGTATGCCTGGAATAATAATTTGTCCTTATTGTGGTTTAATTGCAAAGTGGTCTACCACTGTTTCATGGTCACTGTAATGTAGTCGATCAGTGTAGGGTGCATCTTTTTGTTTCTCATAAGAATGGTTTAATGTTACATAAATTTGTTTGAATACATATTTGTGTACAATTGTTTGTGTGGAATTAATTAATGAAATGCTGACTGGATGGCTTTATATGATGGATGAATTTTACCATCTGCAGTCCTGAGGTACCAGAGTTCAACATGCTCATAGGTTTATAGGTAGATACTAGGCTATTGGCCCTAGGGCCTATACAAGCCTAGCCAAAAAGGTACCCTGGCTTTCACCACCCAAGAAAATTATTTTCCTGTGCCCCTGTCAAGCAGAACCACAGAAGTGATCCCCAGGGTGAATTTCCTATTCCCCATCCAATCATCAAGATTTTTCTTGGAGTGTTAATAAGGAGCTGTTTGATATAGATAGGTAGTCTGTTCCAGAGTATGGGGAGTGTCTGGGACAGGAATCTAGAGTATGGGGAGTGTCTGGGACAGGAATCTATCCCTCCAGCATGTTCTGTTTATTGTGGTGACAAGGTTTAGGTCCCTAGAGCATGCAGCTCGGAGGGATTGGGATTTCTTTAAGTGGAACATGTCCAACAGCTCTGGGTTTGACGTAGCTTTGTATGTGAAGATATCAGACTGAAGTCTGTGTTGTTGTTTCTTTTGTAGTACACAGTTTTGCTTTACTGTTGTAGGACATTGTTTGTGATTTTTTATAATTGTGGTAATAGTTCCCAGGCAATACAATATAGCTCTTTATTGCAACTGTAAATGAGATTCACATCACACTTGAGATTTTTCCACAAATTCTTATTGTATTTAATGGGTCAGTCCACAGCTTTCTTAACTTAAGCTTCATGTCAGGAATTTTTATTTGTATGCAACAAAAAATAATGCATTCTGTTTTGTTTCTGCGAAGGTAAGTGTAGACTGTCTGTAAGTGGCAGGTAATAGTGTTGTGGCAGTAATCATGAAGAAGATCAGCAAGGAGGCTGACTTGTGGTGGGATTAGCTAAGGCTTTTTCCATTTCAGGATTGGCCATGTGATTCTTCTTTTTATCTCTTTTTCTACCCCCCCCCCCTCCACACACACACACACACACACACACACACACACACACACCCCTCTTAAACAAAAAACACTATCTATTAAGCTAAGGAGGCAAGTATGACTGATCTGTAACAATTATATGGACTGCTCACATTAATAAAAATATGTTGAAACCTAATCTTTTGTTTCCATAGTAAAGATAGCTGTTGTGACTGCTGTTTGAAAATGCTACTTTCTGAATATTTAACAATGATGTCCATTAATGAGTTACTTTTTGTAGCCCATATAACAAGGTATTATTCCTTCCACCACCATTTGCCTAATGTTGGACTCTGATAGGGTCACTTAAATAGACAGTACTCTTAAGTCATCCCCGGAAAAGGATGCTTGTATCCACTGGACTTAGCAGATGTATAAAAATGTCCATCCTTTTAATCACCTGATATCTATCAACTAACATCTCCCATACTCAGTCAACCTATTTGCTACCATATGGTTTGATAGGCAAACACAGGAAACTATTACCCAGAAACCATTTTTTTTTTTTAGCAAATCAGCAATGGGTAATGGGCACTGCACATTCTGATTTAGCTGTTTAGCACACTCAAAATAAATTTAGAAGTTTATTGTATTTTCCTTAGTTACTGAGATGCTGTCCCAGATCAGAAAGTGCAGAGGATACCTCCCATGATGAGTTATACTTCAGAAATGAAATAAAATAAAATGAACAAGCAACTACTGAATAGGTGTGATTAAATGCATCACAACAGGCAGCACTCTACACATTGCGGATGGAAACTTGGATATTTTACTGATCATCATTACTTCTACATTTATCTTTTTGTTCTATAGCACAGTTAAGGAAGCATAAATGTAAATAGAAGGCGCAGAGAATCATAATTGGGTCTCTGATCATAATGAACTTGGGAATCATGGATGTCAAGAAATTCCCATCAAGAGTTGAGAGAAACAAAACTTCAGACTTGAACCTTGACATCCATATTGAGAACTCCCAACAAATAGTTATGATTACAGATTGCGATTCTGTATAACAAATGGAGCTCCGGCTATCCCAGCATACTAACTCCCAACAAATAGTTATGATTACAGATTGCGATTCTGTATAACAAACGGAGCTCCGGCTACCCCAGCATACTAACTCCCAACAAATAGTTATGATTACAGATTGCGATTCTGTATAACAAATGGAGCTCCGGCTATCCCAGCATACTAACTCCCAACAAATAGTTATGATTACAGATTGCGATTCTGTATAACAAATGGAGCTCCGGCTATCCCAGCATACTAACTCCCAACAAATAGTTATGATTACAGATTGCGATTCTGTATAACAAATGGAGCTCCGGCTATCCCAGCATACTAACTCCCAACAAATAGTTATGATTACAGATTGCGATTCTGTATAATAAATGGAGCTCCGGCTATCCCAGCATACTACTACTAGTTAAAGGAAAAAGTATAGGAGCACACAATGTTTTCAGTCTTAAAAGCAGTAATGCACATTTCACTGCCACACTGACGGTCAACATTAACAGCTTTACAACCTTTTCTGTGTTTATGGCAGCGCAAAGAATGTTATATTCTAGTTGTTTAAAGCTGGGAAATTATTGCTGATGCTGTTCTGTGATGGCTGCCACGTGTTCTGTAGCAGGAGTCGGTTATATACTTCTGAAAGCTATTATGATTGGGTCTCCGTCTACAGCACTGTATAACTGTACTATCATTCTGCTGATTTTGAAGCATAATCAGCATACTCTGTGTACTAAAAATATTTCTATATCCCTGTGACACAGCAAATGTCATTGTTAACATAAGAATATGCAGAGCAATTCGTCTTGCAACAAACATCCCCGGTGACACGGAGAAATGTTTGCATATTATGAACCTTGTCTAATGAGACTGAGTTAAGGAGGAACCATGCCTAGACAATGGGGGAAAAGGAAAAATGAACCGATGTTAGAGAAGCAGATAGGATTTTACAAGACAACTTTTTCCCCTTTTAGATTATAATGCATGTAGATCAGCTATATCTATTTCAAGATGATGGTCTGCCTTATTTACTGAAATACTGATTGCTATCATTGTGATTCAGTACTTTACTTGATAATATGCCTGAGCTGCTGACAGCATGACCTGAACTGGCGGCACAGAAAGCTGGAAAAGTAATTCTTCCATTCTCCACCACTTGGTATTAATATGATGTAAAGAAATATTAAGTATTACCTTACAAGATTATAATTTAGATAGTGTGGACCTTTTCAGCCTCTAGGTGAAAGGAATGACTTTGAGCAGGATCAGAAATGACTTTAAGGACAGCAAAAGCAATTTCAGAAATGCTGCTGGGTTCTGACACTGACGTCAGATCTCATTTTCTTTCTGGTGGAGAGCTATGATTTTTTACATGCACCTTCAGAATCTTAATGGCTTAAGTGCTGGGTGTGTGGGTTATTTTTTCCACTGTGATTACTTTACCACTAAAACAACACAGACTACTCTGCGGTGATAAAGACTGTTTTTTATTTAGACCATGTGATGCAATGACAGAAGCAATTCTACAATAGAATAGAGGTAACGGGTCATTGATGGCCTTTAGAATGCCACTATTTCAATAAATTGTGATTGGGAATTTTTAGAAAATGGATGTTGTATGATGTGGCTGATGGTGGTGATGTTTATACAGCAAAATCAGTTTCCATAGAATGCTGAGTAGCAGTCTAGGCATTAAAAGTGTACAGTGTACTGCAAGAAACTCATTTTCCAGTTAGTTATTCAGCTCCCCTTATCTCCTAACTTCCTGCATCTCCTACCAAATAGCATTGTAATACCAGCAAATGATCATTATTCATCACTGCTCGGCAATGTTGCATGTATCTGGACATTTGGATAGATATTCACTCATACACACATGTGTGTGTGTGTGTGTGGGTTGTATATATATTTATATATAAATTTGGGTTCACTAAGGTATCAAACAATGCCCAAGACACGCAACCCAGTTTTTCTATGGCTACAAATGTGGTGGTACACTACACACTGGATGTTAAAAATATTGAACACATTATTTTCAAAAATTGGCACATATTAAATTGTGATGAGAACACCAAAAAACTGGGTAGTAGGACCCCCACATTTACATACAAAAAGAGAAGTAATCTTAAAACCATTCTAGAAAGAAACCCAGTGCATCACAATAGTGTTTCCTACAACTAGAAAGTGCGGTAGATGGTAATCAATGTTGTTATATTAATTCTGATTACCAGGGGTGTCTCAAAGACAGAATAGTTAGATATGCGAAAGATGGCAAATACAACTGCACTTCAGAAAGAATTATCTATTTTGCGGTATGCTCATCTTGTCAGGCTTTTTATATTGGAAAAAGCAACAATGCACTGAGCAAGAGAGTTTATCACAACTTATATATTATATCAAATATCAAAAGGAGCTAACACAAGTGCACTTCCATGGCACTTGATGTCCTGTAGCAATTTTACTAAATTTACGTTTTTTGTTATTGTTCAAATATCACTATGTGTTTCCAGGTGATTGGAAAAACAAACTGCTGCACCAAGAGATGTTGTGGCTGCTTAGGTTTGATGCAACAACCTTGCCAGGACTAAATGAAAACATCTCCATAGCTAGTGAATTAAAATTAAGATTGAATAAAATATAAAAAAATATATATAAAATGATTTAAATAGCATAAAGGTACACATAGGGCTGTGTTTTAAAGAATTTATATTAATGTAAGGAAATTGTGGTTTTTAATATAAAGGTTTGGTGTCTTTAATGTTCTAAGTTGTGGGGTCATATGATTGATCCTGAGAGATCTGTGATTGAGGGTGTGTCTTTTTAACTTTGATTTGTAACAGTATTTGAACTCGCATTGCTTTTGTAAAGTCAGGTTCTGAAGATGTCTTTTTTTACAAGATGAAAGCACTTAGCCTGTGGTTTATCAATAAATGTTTGTGGATTACTGGTTATCCTGGCTTTCTGTGGCTTCCATTTTTTACTTCATATTTTATTTTTGACTGGAATTGATGTGTTTCGTGTTTGGTATTGAGTTACCAAAATAAAGTTAACCGAAATTTAAAACATCGAGATTACAACATCAAAACATCACTATAGCAAAAGTTTACATCATCGAAATGCATAATTCCAAAAAAAACAGCTGCTAATGTCAAACAGGACTTTGTTGCTTAAAACAAGAAAGCATTTGAATGAAGATCATGGCACAGTGAAGATCAAGAGATGGCACCCTTTTCTCCACTGTAGTACGATCTCAGAGTTGGTATATATAACTTGCAGGTCATGTGGGGATGAAGGCGGGTTTGCCCCCTACAAAAACTTTAACGAAGGTAAGAAGAACAGCACCTTTATTATTTCCATTGAGCAATTGTGAGGCTGCAGGTTCTGCATGCATGCCGTAGTATTTGCCAAATATCAGACTTTAGTTTAAAGGGATATATGTGTATGTCTACTAAGTGGTTAAAGATGTAGAAGAGTATTGCATTGAATGTACTTGTTTTGCATGGGAAGTTGATGTGAATCAACTGAGCACTTTTATGTTGATTGTTTTGGGACAATAATAGTGTTGTTATATTTGCCTTTAGAAGAATGTGAAGGGTGTCAGAAGTGGTGTGCAACAACCGCAGATAGTTTTCAGAGTTATGAGTTTCAATGATGTAAACTTTCATTATATTTCTATGATGTCGTCTTGACATTTTGAATTTCGGTTAACTGTTATTTCGGCAAAGTAAAGTAGTCCTATATATACATATAGATGCCACAGTCATCTGTATATAGGTCACTAGTTGATAGCAGAAGTACCATACACTCATTTCTGATTGTATGAAAACAATCAACATAAAAAGGCACCAACTTTATAGTATCCCTATCATGTGGCAGCCTCCCCAATCCAGCAGAAACACAAAGTATTGCGCCTCTGAATGTTGAGCTGAGCTGTGTTGTATATTAAATATTGCAGCAGGTTCGCTGGGAGGAGAAATGCAACTTATAATAGTTAAGACTTTCAAGAACTTGTATTGTTGAAGGAAAATAATGTGTTGTCTGTAGTTAGTGGGTTAGCTGGAAACTAATGAGCAGTCTGAATGTATAACCCTGGCCTAAGAGAATACTGATGTGAGCTGTAATTCTCTGCTCTGGATAGTATGCAGAAACAAACATTTTGCAATGCATCTGGAACATTAATGCATCATTGATTTTAAATAAAAGTTACACTTATATTCTCTGCATCTGTATGCAGTTCTGTTGATCTTAGCATGTATCTATTATCACACTGCAAATCAGATCTGTCAGCTATAGTAATTTTATTGCATACAAACCAGTCATTTCTTTTAGTTAGTGAAGTGTGCCATCCAATAAATCCCTTCAGACGCACTACTTAAAGTAAACGCAAAAGTTCAGCAAATAGCATGGTTCAAAGCAGTAATGGTCTCTTTTTTTATAAATATGTATCTTCATTTTTATTATATTTAATGCATACCTTTATAGTTACCTTAACATTGTTTCAAGCAAGAGTTTTCAGACCTATGATTATACCCAACATTTTGAATAGTCAAGTTCCAATGCACATTGTTAAAGTTAATGCAAAAGTTGAAGGTGTTGGCTTAAATATCCAAACACATTTCACTAAGATATTACAGTTACTCATTTTCAGTCTTTCAGGTCAGTTGCTTACCTGTTGTGTACAGAATATGAATCAGTGCAGCAACAGCTTAAGTAAAAGGTGGAACTGTTTCAAGTGACAGGCCGGCCACAATAGCTAACTCTCCCTAAATTATCAAATTATTATTGCCCAGGTATCATGGAATCCTTTTTTTTTTTTTTTGTGGGTTAAAGATGCAGCATATCAAGCCGGGCAGAATTAATTATAGTTTTAAATTCTTATGAGTACAGTCCAAAATGATACAGACAAAACCCATATTGAACTAATGGTAAAACAAAAAATTACACTAAAAATTTGCTAAAATGAAACAAAAATTAAACCAAAATAAACACCTAAATTACCAATATCATAGAACATGGTTTATCTGAATAAAGAGTTTGGAAGGTTAGGAACAGAGTTAGGGTTCACATGTATTAGAAAGATGGGCAGGGTGGCCATGCCCCACCAACCCACTTAACTCTGTCTACACAAACTGTCAATATTTTGACCAGTCAGCATTCTGATAGTACCCTTCTAAGTGTTTGCGTTCTGAATGGCAACCACATGTTTGTATGTGTGTGTGTATATGTATAATATATATATATATATATATATATATATATATATATATATATTTATATGGATTTAAGATTATTGAACGAAAGTTCAATCACCGAACACACTTTAACTAAAGCGCTTTCACCGAAAAAGCGCTTTCATTAAAGTGCGTTAAATAAAACAAAACAATAAATCTACTTTAGTGCAGGTGGGCAAGCCACCCTGTGCCCCCACCCCCCCCCACGTTAATATTCTCACTCTAAGATCGCATTACAATGAGGAAAAGGGAATATTCCCTTATCCACACCATAGTATGATCTCCACAACAGTCATTCCCCCATGACTCCCTCTAGCTGCAGGCATACTTCTGTGAAAGTGCATTTTCGGTAAAAAGCATTTTTGCGGAAGTATGCCCGGCTGTATGTGCTTCGGTGAAAAGTTCCTTTGGGAATCAGTACCGATTTTTTATATATATATATATATATATATATATATATATATATATATATATATATATCCCCCACATAAACCTATACATACATATGGTAGTACTAAAATAGATCAAAATGCCCAAACATTGACACATTAAAAAGTCGATAGCAAAATATTGACTTTGCAAATGCCTGCACTCTACTATACACCTATGCTGATTGGCAATGCAAAAAATTATAAAAGAAAAACAGCAGAAAACATCATTTTTTGCAGGGGGACAAGCCCCACTGTGCCCCCAAACTCTTTATAATTATATATACTAATACTGAGATCACACAATCTTGAGGAAAGGGCATATTTCCCTACCTCAGAATTGTACAGTCTTACACCTGTGGATCATTTGTTTACCTGGTTAAATTGTGTCAGTTAAACAGATGTTGACCTAAGGTAGAGTTGAACACCTATACAATTTATATGTATGTGTGTGTGTCTACCTTCATTTATCAAAATTACACTTGCCCAAATTCTAAATCAGGGAAACCACTTGTATGAAAGATGAGAATTACAGGCCTCAGATCACCAGCTATTATTTACAGGGTAAATAACCATTTGGCCATCATGGTGAGCTTACCTTTTTCTCCAATGTAGTGCAGTATTGGAGTTGGCATGTTTAGTTGTGGGGTATGGTGTGTGGGGGAAGCAAAGCCCTCCACTTGAGTTGGCTTGAATTAGTTTTGGTTAGTTGTTTTGTCCTGGTGGCCATGTGGTGATTTACCTTAACTGTCGGTGATCCAAGGTTTTGTTGTTTTCATCTTTCATAAAAGTGAATTTGGGTAAGTATAAATTCCATAAATGAAAGCTAATCTACATATATATATATATATATATATATATATATATATATATATATATATATATATATAGCACCTAGGATGTCTAGGCATATCCCCTTAAGTTCACTTAAAAGTTCTTGCCACCCTTTTCAAGCGCTTAATAGTGCTCACATCCCAAATTGAGTATATAACCCTAGTAGGAATGCAATCGTTCACCATCCAATCATAAAGACCAGCCTTAGACATAGCAATGGTAGTATATAGTTTTACCTGTGTCGGTAACTTTTTCAATAAACAGGTAATAATGTCAGTAGGGAACATATCCCTTCAAGTCTTGTTTATCTGTTGGTGTAGGTTTAGGTACATAGCATGGGTGTTTGTAGAGCCCCTAGTTTTGTAAAAAAATCGATAATCAGATATGATTGGATCTTTCATTGCTGAAAATATGAAAAGTCACCTCAGAGCAGCCATTGGCTGCTAAGTATACAGAGACTTGGGCTGCTCCATCAGGATATGTAAAGATTTTGAGGCCTTTAATGTTCTTGGGTATTATTTTTGGGGACTTTCAGTTGAGTAAATATGCAGAATTTGCACCTACCAAAAGGAGCCCCTGTACTCAGTGATGGGAATGATAAGGGAAGAATACAGTGGTAGGATGACTTCTTTTGAAACTAACTGAACCAGATAAAAAAATTTCCTCTCTGTGGTTTTAACATGATGATCAAGTTAGAGAACGTGGTCCAAATACGTTCCCAGGTCTCTTATGACCTTTTGACCATGCCTGTCTGAAGAGGAGTACCATATATAACATATGAGGTGGGAGCAGCTTTTTTGAGAAATTCTCCTCCACTGCACTTTTTTCGTTTTTTGCATTTAGCTTGAAAATGTTTTTGGTGTGCAGGTCATTGTGGTGGTCCTATTTTTAGCCAACTACTAGTATAGAAATGTAAAGCAGACATAACAGAATGACATTCACTTTGCACCTCGGGTACTATAGGAGCTAACAAAGGAAACATGGGATCGAACGGCTAATTGTGATCCTCTCATCCTGGGAGGAAGGAGTGATAAGCACTCCACTGCAGATCAATATCTTTCTATGAGAACACAGGTAAATGCTACATTCAATGCAAGAGAGGTGGTGGGGACAGGAGCTATGCAAGCAGATCACTTTCTCACTCCAGTAAAATGGGAAGGTGAAAGCAGCAGGAAATTTATCTCTCCTGCTAAAACAAGAATCAGAAGATTAAAAAAAAACTGACTCCCTACAGGGTGATCTGTGATCAGCTGCTCTTACTGACACTGAGATTGCTGTTTTTATGCGCAAACTTTTGCTATCTGTTTTTTTTTAACTCGTGTTTAAGGATAAACCTTACACCCTTACTCCGATAAACCTTACACCCTGACTCGAGAACTGCAATAACATTTCTCTTTATGATTATGATCACTAGGACTGCATTATATAATTTGAAGCTGTTTTTCTGTATGTGTGTCTCCCGTCAGAGCACATGGCTGATTTGTGTGATTTATTGATGTCTGTACTTAATACTTATGAAACTCAACATGTTTTCATATATTTAGGTTCTCTTGCAAATTCTTATAAATATCTTTGAAATCTGTTTCATGTAAGCAGTGGAACTGAAAAGGAGGTTAAAGTCACCGCCAGCAATTCTTGTACAAATAATTTGTATAAGTAATTGCACAGTACAGTGTAATTAGGGATTGTATTAACACTAGGCAAGTTATTGCAAAAACAGAACGCGTGGTTATTTACCCTGGCTTCATAATTCTCATACTGTTGATATTAAATATTTGCCATTAGGCAAGTTACAGGACAAATGAGTTCATTGTTAATATGTGATTTAGCTGAATATGGACAAGTGACTGCATGGTTGTGTAACCATATTAGATTTTATAAGCTTACTACAAAGTGAACGTGGTGAATTTTTTTTTTTTTTTACTTTCTGGTAAACCATGGACAACCATACCACAAAGGATTTTTTTTTTTAATTCTGATATTTATGTGACGTAGACTATTAGAAGAAGTAGTTTTTCATGTACAGGTGCAGGCATTTTATGTCTAGACCGTTTCCTAAAGGGGTGCTACATAGATGGTTTCCTAGCAGTAAATATATAAGAGCTTAAGCACATGGATTCAGTTATTTAATGGCAGGCTATCCATTTTAGAAGAGATCATTATGGCGTGCTTGGCTCAAGCCTTACAGTTATTTCTAAAACACCAGTAATGAATAACTGACCCAGGTTTTGTCTAGTCAAAAAAATGCATTCCTCTACCATGGATAGTATTCAAAGGCAGTGTCCTCCATTTCCCTCAGTTAACGTAACAACATGGTCTGAGCTCAAGAGAAGGGTATATTCTGTTCAAGATAATTATCTGGGGCACCCCAACATGACTTTTGATGCGTGTGTGTGTGTGTGTGTGTGTGTGTGTGTGTGTGTGTGTGTGTGTGTGTGTGTGTGTGTGTGTGTGTGTATATGCATGCACATGGTATGTGTCTGTGTATGTACATGTACATAGTGTGCATGTGATTATGCAAACATAGACTCTACCATTTTTAAGGCCATTTTCACAAATAATGCAGTTAGATGAATATATAACCACACATGTGAAATTGAAGCAATGGAATTAGATTTATTCCAAGTGCCTTGGCTAGAAGCCTTTGCAGATGTACTCAAATAATCCTCTGTATTACAGAGGAAACCTTTATATAACTCCTCTTAACTTCATTTACAATCAGTTTTCACTATTTGTAAAATAATGTTTTAATTAAATTCTTTTAAAGGGGAAGGAACCAGGAACATTAGAAAAACACTTGAACATAAAAAATCAAATCATACGTGACCAGGTTAGCAATGGAGTAGGAATGTTTAGCTGTGGCAAATGTAATTAGTGTTTATACATTTGTATGGAAAGCCAGCATATTTAATATGCATAGGAAGGATTTAAAATGAAAGGATTTTTTTCTTGCCAAAGCTCAGTAGTAGTGTATAATGTTAGATTTGATTGCCTCGGTGGCAAGTGGTATATAGGTCAGTCAAGAAGGTAAAATTTTATATTCAGGAAGACATTAGGGATACAAAGAATGTGTATCCAATAAGTGCTGTGACTGCATGTGTAAAAGAATTTCATGGAGGGAATATTGGTGGTACTAAATTTATTGTATTGGGCACTATCCGTTCACTAACTGATGGTGACAAATGTATCATTTGCTTGATAGACTGGATAAACAATTATTTAAAAATGTACTACCTTAGCCCCTCATTGTCCAAATAATAAACTTGATTGGTCAAGTATGACTGCAATTGAAGTTAAGAAGAGGTATATAACGGTTCCCTCTGTAGCACTGAGTGTTATTTGATTATTTATGCAAAGGCTTCAAGCCTGGCATGTTTGGAATAAATCTAACCCATTGCTTCAAATTCATGTGTGTAGTTATGATTAATTCTTACTAGTAGAAAGTTTAGTGAGGGTATCTACATCCATTCAAAAGCAATCAAGAAGCTCAGTATAGATACCAGGGCACTGATTTATTATTTCTCACTCACTCTGGCAGAGCTTGTTCGGTGCTCAGCATTTTACTTACATGACGCTGAAACAGACCTAAAATAGTTTTTCATGGTGTCGTTCTCTTTCTGCACCCTTCCTTGCTGTTGCTCCTTTCTAGTTCCTTCACTCATTTCTGTTTCTCTTCTTGCTGCTTTTGACATTTTCATGCAGTTTTGCACTCTTCAGTGATTCATGCTGCTGATCACATTCATGTCCTTCACTTTTTGTCTCTGTCACTTCAGTTACTACAACCCCCGTGCCCACCCCAGCATGCAGTCTGCTGAATGTGCTCTGAACTCATTTTTATTTCTGCGTCACAGCAGTTTTATGACATAATTGCCAGGTTATCCCCACAAACATGTGGGAGTACTTCAAACTGCACAAGAGCTGGCAACAATTTATCCATGATCTGTTCAGAGTGATAAGCCTTTCTGAACTTGCACTGCCTTCCTATCTGTATTACAAACATTGTCTCAGAAAAAAAAAAAACTGGTGTACAATTTCTTTAAACTAGTTTGCATTTGGGCTGTGTGATTGCAAACTATTACCTTACCGCCTGGGCCAACAAACTTTACAAAGCATACTTGTATGAAAACACACAAGCTTTTGTCAGAGAAAATCACAGGCAACTCTTTAAAAGTGCCTGGCCATCAGAGATGCCAAACATGTATGAGAACCATGGTCCAAGCTCTACAGCTAGTTCTTGTGCCAGAAGAAATAACTTGCTAAGGTTGTATGTTTGACTTTAATTATGTGCTTATTGAAGAGTAGAACAAGCCATACCACTACTAATAAAGTATGATTCTGGTAAACACTGGTTCAAATCTCTGTGTGTAAATAAGGCAATAATGACTGTGGTTTGATGCTCATCCACAGACCCACACACACACACAAACAAAATATATAAGTTTGAGTTCCTGGCAATATTTTTGCATAGCATATGTCAACTGCTTTTAACAGGCATCCACATACTTAGGACTCTATCATTTAGGATGACAAGTACCTTATAGTTCATTAAAAAGCAGGTTGAGCACTTAGAGAAGCAGATGAACAACTGCTGCCATCAACATTGAAAGAGTTTAGTATACACTGTCTTTTCAAACTGTTGCTTGCATTATTAGCTTGAATAAAAAGCTGCAAAAATGATATGAAAATGCTGAGAAATTAGAAAAACAGTAAGTGTGCTGGCAAGCATATATAGCTTAGTTAGATTTTGGCTTCCATGTAAAAAATATGTTATTGAGAAACAAAATTTGTAAAATAGCTACGCAGATGGCAGCTGAAAGTACATTGAAGTAATTTCAAGCAAGATGGTGCTGGAACACTAAGTTTCAGATAATGCAAGACTGAATTTCCTGGACCAAAGAATCAAGGACAAATCATAAATTAGAAGAACAAAGAAAAACTTATACAAAGAAAGAATGGTTTTACGTCAGACTCTGGAAAAATACCAGATCTACTAGTATAAATGTAACTATGCTTAAACAGACTTTGGGAATTTGCTATAGAGAGCTGACAGCATATGTGTTGCGTATTTGTAGAACCAAAAGTCAAATGTAACAGAAATGTCATACTAACTAAAGCAGTTTACTGAAGCAGTTTGCCTCTGTGTATTCATTGTACTGAGTACAATCCAGTATTTAAAAGTAGCTTGGTTATACTAAGAGTTAATATACTGTGCTTGTATGCAAATGTAAATAACAAGAAGGAACCAACAGAAGGCAGAACAGAATTCTTCAAACATCTTTATTGCAGTCTGACTGTGTGCTCTTCCCTGTGTTCACATTATTCTGTTATCCCCATGTATGCAGTGTAGTAGAGAACTATGTGTAACAGGTATTGTGACCAAGTCATAAGGACGGTCTGTAGTCACCATCCAAAAATGAGTACATTTATTTCCAAATAATCATCAGATGCTACTATGTAAGGGATAGCAAGTCATTAACTTTCATCATACATTAGTCATAAAATAATTTTATTAATCTAGAATTCAAGAATAATGATTGATTAAAAAGATACTTAGACAAACAGTACGTTTTATCTCAACAGATAATACGATCATTGAGTGTGCAAGGCAAAAATCACTCCAAGGATCCCATTTATACCTGGTCAGAATCCTATTCCAAGGGGCAGATTTTGCTTCCAGGAAGGCAACACAGATTTGAATGGGGAAAATAGAATTTATGAATGCCCATTCACTTTAAATATAGCTAGGGTCTATATTTGTGGGCAATTAATTCTAAAAATGGGGGACATTGGGAGATGAATCAATCCTGCCAGTATCTTTTTTTGTGACGATTTAGATCCTTTATATTTGTGTTTATGAAGCTACTCATTTTGTAAAGTGGAATGAAATGGAAGAGTGTTGTACGGTCCTTTCTGGCATAAAAAACTAGACATAAGTTGCTGAGTAAGAATCTATAAACAGAATACAGGGAAAGAGCTGCAAGCCTGTTTTGGTGGTTTAACATCTTTAGATCAGTAATATTCTTTTATGAGAAACCTATATAGTCTTGCTAGTTATGACATGGGCTTGGATAGATATGTGCCAAAATGGAAGTTGTATTCTATAGCTGGTCTGATGATGGCTGAGTATAGTAGAATGATAGCTTTTTTTAATAGAAGAAATCTCTGTTGTATATTAGGCCAGATAAAAGGATTTCCTCATCACTGTTATAATATAGTGGTTGAAGTATAGGGATGTGTCTGTGAAAGTACAAAGATCTAGATTCAATGATCCACTATTCAAATACTCTACAGTATCTCAGCTACACTCTAAAGGATCTGAAGTCCCAGACTAAAACATAACTCTGGCAGAAGATAAAATAAAATGCTGATCTTTATTTGATGTGTTAAATAGACTTCAATCTCCTTTCTGAGGAATAAAACGATCAACTTTGTTTTTGAAAAAAATATATTTTACTCAATGGAAGGATAGGCATCCTTGTTCAGTAGACTTAATGACAATACATTTATTTGACCAAGCTTATAAGAGTTTGGATGAGGGGAGAGCTCAGGACAGCTAAGTGAGGTGGCTTTTTTGGATTGATGGAGGAAAATTCCACCTAATTTGCATGTTTTAAAATATAGCCAATGAGGTTAGGTAAAGCTGACCTTTCTGGCTAGTTTTTAATCAACACCATTCCATGTACTCTTATTATAGGATCATCTGTGTATACTAGGGTAACAACCACTGAGGCCTTTATAAGCCTAGTCAAGAATCACAGTTGTTTTCCACACATTTATATGCCTTAGAGGTAATTTTAAGGGGTATATATAAGATAAGCCAAGAGTTACAGGCTCACTCTGTCCATTATAGATGTATGAGCTTGACCTGAGGTGTATTTCTAAATTCCCATCCCATCTTTTGAATAGGTTTAAGGAAGACCTCTGCTTCACATGAATGGAAAGCCTACTCCAGAGAAAAGGAACTCTATAAAATACATACCTATCCCTTGTTTATGCACAAAGTTTAAATCCTTAGATTGAGTAATTCTGATGCTATTTGTTTTGTGATTATTCAAAAGGTCCTTCAGAGTGGGATATAAGGATTCCTTTTATGCCAGGCATAGATCACCTCTCAACAGTTTGTAGGAAATAGAGTATATAGATGGAGCTTTCTGGCGAACTGTATATGGCATGCACTTTGTCTTTTATTTTTTGTGAAAAACTTCTGCAAACATTCCAGTTGTTGCATGTGTCTGGCCTGATACATACTGAAGTGGGCACTGTACCAAGTGATGGGTTTGATGAGGCTGAAAACAGTGGAATGATGATGTCTTCAGCTCTAAATGATATGCCCTTACAACTGTGCAACATAGAATGATTTACTTACTATCTTAGGTGCACATTGGTTGAAAAAAGGTTACTATCTACACATGCACCAAAATCCCTGACTGCTGGTTCTGCTCTAAGGGTTATGTCATTGTTGAGACAATTTATTGGGGTGGCTTACTTCCCAAATGGTACTATTATGCATTTCTTGGCACCAAGTTTGTCGTGTGTTAGTTCTTCATGTAGTATGTTACTGTCTTGGGATTCCCTGTCTGCTCCTATTTTGCAATCATCTGCAGACCTAATCAGACACAACCCTTTGACATCGGCCTTGATTTCTGAGAAGTAGACTGCAAACAGGAAGGGACCCAGCAAAGATCTCTGAAGGACTCCACTATTAACCAGCCTCTTTATGGAGGGCCTCTCCCCTATCCTAACTTCCTTGGTCCTGAGTGCCAACTAGCTATCTAGCATCTAAAATAGGGGTTTATGCCAATAGACGTGAGTTTGCATACAATGCCCAAGCTGGGTATTGTATCAAATGCCTTAGCCAGGTCAAGGTAGGCAGTATACACCATTTTGCTCTCATCCTTTTCCTTGCTGACTTTCTCAAAGTCTACCAGGTTGAGTAGACATGACCTGCCTTTGACAAAATCAAACTGGATTGGATCCAGTTTTTAAAGATTTTCTATATCTTTATTAATCCTTTTTATGATTCTTTCCATGGTTTCACCTCCACATTTGGTCCCTGCCTGTGCAGTAGCTGGTGTGAATGGATGACCATGCACTGTCAGGGTGGTCTCCATGACTTTAAGCTATGACTCAGTACCTGCACAGATGTGGACATTCTCCATAGTAAGGAGAGACTGGAGTGAGCGGAGTTTCTTGTTTAGGCTTCTGGCATTAAGGAGCAACACCTGTAGATTCCCTTGAGTTAGTTTTGCTGTGTCAGAAGGTTTGTCAATAAGTCACTATAATGTTTTAGACAATATTTTAAAGCCTAACAGGGGCACATGCAGACCATCCTTGGCAAGGTAACATGATTTGTTGGCCATATCCTCCCATAGTGACAAATGTATTTACACCAGGGACTAAGTAAATTATTGAATTCAGTCAGCTTTTTGCTCATATAGCAGCATCATCCTTGGAGACGATACAGTGCTGCTTAATGCTAGGCTCATACCTATCTGGGACACAAGCTCCACATTATCTCTCTTCATATAGTCTAAGGAGGTATGCCTCAGGCCAGTTACACCCACATGGACTATGACTGAATCATACTGGTACTTGTGATCTAATGACTTGAGTGTGCGAGTGATTTGGCAGATCCTAGCTCAAGATAGGCAACAGACACAGACTGTGATTTTTCTCCTATTCAGCCTGTGAGAAGAACATTGATGTCTCCCAATGGAATCTTCCCACGGTTAAAATATTGGGTAGTATGTTAGCTTGATTTGTTGGCTTTGTAGTTGAGGCTCCATGGGTGTGGCTGTATGTGTTGATTTGGTGAAGTGCTTTCATGGTTGCTGAGGATGCTTTTTTGTAGGATGAATGTCTAGGAGGTCTTTGGGGTTTACCAATGTTGCTTTTAAATGCCTCTGTGTATATTGGTCTATGTGTTGGGTCAGTACTATGTTTTATGGGTGTAATGCTTATGTTACTGATGACCTGATTGTTTGAGTGCTTTATTATGACCATCTTTTCTCGAGTGATATTGTGTAATTGTATGTCTCATATACTGTACCTGTTTCCCTAAGGATTAGTTGTTTTTTAGTGAATATGAGACAATTTCTATATTGCCTCAAGATATCTATATCTACCAAGCTGGTTGTAGAGAAAATGGGAAAGTGCCCATACATGTTGTTGGTTCTTTTTTGGGGGAACTACAAAGGGGAAGTACAGCAGACTAACTTTGGTGCTGGGAGTGTACAGTCTACAACTAGGCTATGCATGATAAAATTCATGTGGCACTGCTTCTCATCACACAAACAAGTTGCTCCTTGTACAACTGAGTGCTGGTGAAAGTTAGTTTCTTATGGACTGTGCATACACAAGGCACTAAGTAAAGAGCAGCTGAATTTATAGACAGAAAGAAAAGTGAATAAACCAACTAAAAAGTCCTCTGGCCAATGAAATGATCTTGCATTAAGCCCCCTGTGTGTTTCCAAACTTGGAAAGACCAGGTTACCTTTCTACTGCAGTCACAGTCTTTACGTAAATATACACTTTAGCCATAAGTGAAAAGATACCAGAATAAATAAAACTACTTGCTGCAATGAGTAATTATGAAGTGATTCTTTGGCAGACAATCCAGCAAAAAGGAAAGCACAGTTTAAGGTGCTTTCAAAGCACAATAAAAGTAGCTAGCCCAAGGAAAAGCAAATATATGTTACAGTGATGAAATATTGAAATCTGCAATAAAATAAGTTGAACATATTGCAGCAGTCCTCAAACATAGCTTAGAAAAGTGAAATATTTAAATTTAAGTATTTGTCTTAATGTCTTAATGTGGGTGGCAACAGGTGCAAGCCAAATACACTGAGAGCATAGGAGAATAGTCCAAATGTTTGAGCTCTGTGGAACTAAGCCAAGGTCTGAGCAATGCCCTGGTCTAACTGGAAAAACATACTTTAGTTAACCAAAAGTGAAAAGGTACCAACTAGCTACAGCACATAAATCTCAATTTAAGCCTCCCTGTGTGTTTTTTTTAAATTGGACAGACAGAGTTATCTTTCTACTGCCACTAGAATTGCAGTAGCAGTTTTCTTAATGTAAAAACATACTCTAGTTAGCCAAAAGTGAAAATCTATCAGAAACAAATCAAACAACTATCTACAAGTAATTACAAGGTGATTCAATGCAGAGAAGACGGTAATGAGGAACAGACAATTTAAGGCAATTTCAAAGCACACTAACAGTCTAAGGGAGGCCATTCCCAGTTTCATCTGTCACTACCCAATAAGAATTAAGAGGATCTTCCAGGGCCAGGTCTGGGAGGAACTTCTAAGGCCATATATACAGTCTACATGGGCAGCTCAAATGTGCAGTAGTTCACTGGACACATAATAGAGACTAAATGCTTTGTTTCTATGCCTCCAAGAGTCCAAAGACTAAGATGTCTGACTGGAGGGTAGAAACGGCTTAAAGCCCACTCTCACTGGGTTAAATTAACAGAGACTCTAGCTACAACTCATACAGCTGGCTTTTTGGTTTGTTTGGTAGCTCTAGGATCATCAGCCTAACCTTTAGTCAGTTTTTGGTGTCTGAGTTAGTATCTCTAGACTTCTGATGTTGAGTACAGTAGTCTTAATGTGGTCATGAGCTTGAATATCTGCAATCTTTTTAGATATGGAAGGATGCCCACTAGATGAACTCTGCTGCTCCCATAGTGCCTTCATGACACAAAAGGTACAGACCATGCCTTGTGAATCATGTAAGTCTGCCAGTCCTCTCAGTCCCAGTTGACTCGTACCAGTTCCCCAAGTCAGATGATACCAACCACTTAGTCAGCTGTAAACTTTTCTTTGAATCTGGACATCATTCTGTGTGAAGATAGAAGTTTATCCAGGACCAACACATCCCTGCAATTAGGCACATGCATAGACAAAATCCAGTTATGTGTCACTGTATATCTCTCTGGGCTGACCTTCTTGTTATATTTTAGGGACTCTATTCAACATAATGGCCCTTTGAAGTAACAGAATTTCAACCATCATACTGTAGGCATGGATAGGTCATATGCTACAATTTTTGGTGACCATTGAGTGCACCTTATATGCCCCTTTTTTGTGTCGTATGCTTAACTTGGCATATGTTTTACGCAGCCATTATGTTTCACCCAACATTGCCTGCACCAAATATGTAGCTGCGTTGTACATTCTTCACTTATTGTGACTCATTGTCCAGCTGTTGACTGCTACTTCTGGTCACATGCATAATGCACTGGTATTTGTTGGTGCATCAATCTTTGTTGTAATCTTTGTTGTGACATCACTTATGATTCATGAAAAACATGCCAGAAGAAAGCAGACATCAAAAGCTGGTACTATAAACCATATTTATGGAAAATACCTGCATGTGTGTTATAACACCACAAAAGCCAAACGTGAAGGTGATGGGGTTGTGATGTTTTTATGAAAACTGAACTAATTACATGAGGAAGCATGCTGTGATGCCAATTATCCATATCAGTCAAATTCATTAAAATGTAGAGTTTTATTTTTCTAGACATGGATTAAAAGTTTACGTTGGCTAGACCTTCAAGCTAAATCAGGTTCCTCCACAAGAGGAAATAGGATTCCCAAAGAGTTGTCAAATGGGATGTTAGAGGTATACAGAGAATGAAAGTAAAAAAATGAACCCACAAATGAAACAAAGATATGGGGCATTTTCTCTGTGAAGAGTTTGCTAATATGTTTATATAGTAATCTTGGAAGTCTAAGTGCAAACAGGAAAGTGGGAACACCTGAAAAATGAAATCAAAATTAAAGTTACATAAGAGGAACGAGATGGGTTTCGATATATAGGTACATATTTATGTATATAGGTACAATCCAGACACTGTATAAACAGCTAGGACAACTGAGTAAAGACCTCTATAATACAAGACTGAGCATGGAAAGGACTTTGAGGTTGGATATCATCTATGTAAGACTTTGGGATGTACTTGTTGCAGACAGAGGAACCAGAATTTTACCACTGTGTTGCTTTACAAATATATCCCAGGTGACTTTCCAGTATGAAGACTACAAAGCATTTGTCATTTTTTTCTGCAACATTATAGGAAATGTAGAGCATATTTCTTTCTGCTGAAAAGATAAATCATATATCATTTTAGGTATTTGTCCAGGATACACATGTCTGAATCACCACTCTGCGTAGGCGGTTCCGCTAATCACATCCTCACTGCCAGGTAGCTGTTCAAAATTTGGTTTCAGTGCTGCTTTGCAGGACCATGCATAAAATAAAAGCAATTAAGTATTTCAGATAGTGCCATCTGATTTCTATCCAGATTAATTTATATTCATTTCATTGGATTTCGATGTTTCTTATTCACAGATTGCCACTCAGCATGTAAGGAGCACCAGCCTACAATAAAGGGCAAAAGGTTTAAACTGCTGTTGACTTCCTTTTGATGCAGAAGAATATGAACAGATAATTATCAATAGAGCTTTTTCAGCCCATTTTCTCTGTGCTACATTGTCTGTTATTGTGACTGCCTGCAAACTGCACCACTTATTTTCACAGTGCCTACAGTATCCAGAGCTGTGGATATCATATTACTATATCCATGCATTTCATGTCTCAGTTTAGCAAGATGCAGACATTTAAATTATGATTTTACTATATGACTTGTTAGATGAGTTTTTGTTCCTGATATAGAAAAGACTAAAGAAAGATGATGATAAAATCCTTGTGGATAACATGTTTTTGTGCTAAGCAGAATGTTAAATCACTTTAACCCAATTATACAGAGGTTAAATGAAAAACAGTAGTATGTTACTTTTGATTTCAAAATTGCCAAATAATCAAGTAACTAACAGAAATATCAAAAGTAGTTTAAAATGTTAAGCATACAGTTGTTACTCTGCAGAATCCTTTAAAGATTTATCAAGTTATTAATTTCTGACTAACTTTATTCTCAGTATCCAGCCCACGTCTGTATGGTGGGTATTAATGCCTTATTAATGTTCTTATGATAAAAATTCTAAATAAGCTCTGAGAGAAGCATATTCTAATCTGAGGCTACAGTAAAGGTCCAAATCATTTCCTTTGATATGAGCCTTAAGTGTCCCAAGCAAGCCATCTGCAATGTTGACCACTCGTGTATGTATTGCCTTATGTGTCCAATAGTTCAGATATGACTTTCAGAAATACTGGAATACCATAAGTAAGGAAAGGTATTATTCAGTCTTCAAACTATACCGCTACCAATAGTTCCTTTCCACTGGAAATAAATGACACAAATTCACATGATACAATAATATGCATTTGCTAACAGAAATCATTTTAACAGAAAAAATGATAAAGGGATCACTGCATTATATTAGAAATAACATCAAGGAAACATCTTATTATGGCCTTCAGAAACTTATTTTTCATGTTACAAGAAAAGTAATTTGCTTGTCAGAGTATTATGAAAATTGCAATGCATTTTAAAGAAGTTGAGATTTAATCCATTTTATTTAGACATTTACCATTAATCAGCGTAGGTCCAGATGTGTAGAAGAGCCACAAGCCATGTATTGTAGCTTCTGTCATTGTTCAGATAAATGCATTACTCCTTGATCTCTTTCAAAGACAAATGTGTGCATGAAACATTGCAACAGAATGAAACAATGTGAATTGTTCTGGGGTGAATTAAATAAAACAAATGACAGTAGCTCTAAGATTTGTCATTTAGTCCAAATTTTGCTGAAGTATTCAGAGGGAGCTGGATTTTTATGTTGCTGATAATCTTTGATCATTATGCAACAATTCACATATATCATAGCTGCAAAGAAAAGGTCCTATGTTGTATTTAAAACATATCACATTGATATTGGAATACTCAAGACCTGTTTCACTTAATCCATTCTTTTTACACATTCTTTTAGCAAATAGAATATTTTCCAGAGTGGCGTCTTTTAAAGTGTTATTTGTGGTAATGTCATTGCAGATGTGATTGCTGCAGTATTTATTTTTATGATGCTATCATTCCTCAAGTCAGATACCACTGCCATGCCTCAGGGCAGTGCAAGAGGCATTTTTACTACTGAAGTATAATACATAGAATGGATTTATGAGTATATGGTTGGGGCAGTGGGGGCAGCCTTGCTATGATAACTGCTTTATGCATTGTTACTGACTGTTTCTTGAATGGACTTGCAATTGGGATTTTTTTTGGGGGGGTGTCTTTGGAAATACTTTAAAATCTGGCTTCATGATATTTTTATCACAGAGCAAAATTTTGTTATATGACATAAACAGATTAATATCAGGCAATTTAATTTCAAATGAGCTGGGAAAAATGAAGGAATACTTAAAGGTAAATTGTTTAGCAATGCCATGTTGGTCCACTAACAGAAAGCACAAAGATGCTGGAAAACAGACATTTTCAAATTATGGGCACTGCAATGGGCAGCAGAATGGCTCCACAAAAATGCAGCCCTGAATGAAGAATTTCAGCAACACTGCAGACCTGGACCGCTTGCATATTTCTGTTTTATTGATGATGTATTTATAATCTGGTCACATGGCATTGACTTACTCAAGGAATTCCATCAAGGACTCAACAGAATCCACCTCTCTGTTAAACTCTTTTGAGTACTTAAATTCAAGTGTAACCTTCCTTGATATTAAAGTTACTATATACAGTGAGATACCACAGACATATTTATAGGAAGCAAGCTGAAAGACAGGTGTATCTGCACAGTAGTAGTAACCATCCCAGCCACACACAGAAATCCATTACTCACAGTCAAGTACTTTGATATCACCATATTTTTCTTGTAAGACAAAAAGAGATGCACATTTGACACAGCTGAAAGAATCAATGCTTGCTCAAGTTTACCCTGTCAGGGAGTTTGTCATGGCAGTAGAAAGAGAAATACAGCTACCATTAGAGCAACTGCTCCATTATAAAGAGAGGAACCCTAGTGACAGAGTTACCCTAATATCAGCACATCATCCAAGACTTAAATGCTACAAAATTGTAAGGGACTTCCAACCAATGTTTGCTGAGGATAACAAGTTGACAGAGATTTTCAAGCTCTCCTACTACAGTCTTTTAAAGAACCACCAAATCTAAATAATGTTCCTGTGAGAATCACACTTAAACCAGAATAGAGTATAACCCAAAATGCCACAAAATCCTGCAACAATCCCAGGTGCAAAAATATATTGTTTATACAGCTCCTGACATACCTCAGGATTTATGAAGCTTGTGCCATGCACCGGAGTAGCATCGGCGATCTAGCACCAAATATGGCCATTGAGCGATTCAGGTAAGAGCTGTTTCCACTTGCACTACCAGTATACGCCAGAGCTGCGCAGCTCACGGCGCTTGTATGCTAATCACCCCATGTACAGCAGTGTAGCATGCAAATTAAGGTATATAGCGATTCACGAAGTGGTGCAGGCGTAGCGTAAGCATGCAGAAATTTAAACCAAAAAATGGTTTGCATTTTTTCAAACAGAACATTGGAGCCATGAAAGCGGACCAAACTTGTGTATTACAATGTTAACGTATGCCAATGGCTAAATATACAACCAATGGCATAAAAAAACATGCACAACACATAAAAAATAACATTTAATGTCATGGCCACACAACGCAAAGTACAACCACAGTGCATGGGTGCGTAAACGGGAACACAAGGAAAATATATTTAAATGTCATAAAACTGCAATGTAACACAAATCATGATTTCACTATAATAGTTAATGGGTACGCATGCTACACCACAACCAAGGCACAAGGGTTGCTAAGGGTCTGTGACAGTGTTCCGCATGGTAACTAGGAATTAGTAGTTAATGCCATGCAAATGAGTCAAGTAATACTGAATCACAAATGTCCTCCCAGCATAAGGATGTACCACACACTGCAGTGGTACAACACCGAGTAGTGGCCTGGAGGTAAACATGACATCATGAGAGGTGTGCACTGCCGTAGCTGTAAGCACATTGGAGCATTGGTAATCCGGGTTGCCTATTGCTAAGCAAAGCAACAGGATAGGGGTGTGTACCTAGCCATAGCTATGCTTAGCTGAGAGCACACAAGGTGACAAAGTGTATGTGAACGTGGATGAAAACGCGCTCAAAAGCTGGAAACTGGGCGTGCGCAGTGAGCAACTCAGGTGAAACAGGAAGGTTACGGGAAGACAATAAGGAAATGCTGCAGCATGTTAATGGAGTACAAATGAGTAATTAACACCTAGAAACTCACAGTGGGCCATAGACAACAGCTAACAAGGCTGCTAGCAGCTACCTGCAGAACAGGAAAGGGGAGGTGCCGTACAGCAAAGAAAAGAGAACTGTCACAGCAGAACAAAGCAAACTTGCTGTAGATCAGCTACAAAACACATTTCCCAACACAATCATGGGTTGTGAAAGCACAAAACAAGAAAGGTGGCAGCTGTGTGCATGCCTGACAATGAGAGGTGACTCAGGTTGAAAATAGAAATAAAGGGCAATAGATGAATCATGGCAGACAAGCGTAAGTCAACACAAAAGGCCCCACAATAGCAGTACCTGCTGTAAAACCAATAGTTAAGATACCCTGCAGCTGGAATAGCACAAACACACCCAATTACACCAGCATCTTCCATTGCACAATAGTATAAGGTGTGAAAGCCCCACACACACTTGTGTATTCTCAGACACTCTGCACCATTGGTGTATACAGACGGGGAACTTTTAATATGTATATGTTAGGGGCTGCCATAGCTTTGATTCACCAGCATGAGTTGGAGGCTGATGGTGGTGTGGAAGAAGATGCTGACAACCATCTCAGGCACTGGAGGAGGAGACGAGTGTTCAGACCCAGGGTAACCTATGAGGGGCTACATGATCTGGAGATGATAGACCATTACAGGGTAGATGAGGACATCGTACAGCAACTTGTTGAGCTGTGCCAGCCATGCCTCACAGCCAGAAGTAACAGAGGAGAACCCATCCCAGTGGACCCGAAAATGTGTAAGCATACCTCTCAACCTGGAAACATCAAAAATCTGGACAAGGCCCATGAAAAATAGGTACAAATCTGTACGCTGATTAACATCTAATTTGCATACATAATTATGTAACCCTGCCCACTCCAATGGAATTGTGGGATACCAACTTTTGAACGCAAACTGAAAAACAGACAACCAAAACATGGCACCAGAGTCCCCCTGCAGCCATTCCAATGTCCCGTTACCTGGTTATTTCGCCCCATTTACCATAAACACTAATGTATGCATACTGCTTTACTTCTACAATGATTTGGATTTTATTTTTACATTTTACAGCACAACAATGCAGAAACACTAAAAGACATAATCTGGTAAATAAAACAATACTGTCTCACAATGAAAATAGTCTCGACATTAAAACTTCTTTGCCCTTGAAACTCACATTCATTGAAACAGCAGTGAAACCCACACCGCATCCAAAGAAAATGCCTCTGGCCAGTGGTGGATAAAGATTACCTTTGGGCTGTTTTCAAATCATTGGCCCCTTGCACACACAACAAGAAACATACATGTGTTCTTTTCTTTATACACCTTGCTGACTTTATTAAATTATATTCCTTGTATAAGACAACACACATGTTAGAGCGCATTTTAAATTTATTGTTTGAACATTTTACCAGTAATCTATACTGTAGGCAATGAAACAAAACACATGAACCAATAATGACAAAACTGCCCAATTCAGAACTTTTCCATCATAAAAGTCTGCTTCCACACCCACACTATAAATAGAATGACAATAGTGTAAGCCATAGGCATCTTGCACAGCGTCTCACACTTATTTTCGATTTCATTTTTTTTTGGGGGGACAAAAGGTCAAAAACCAGGGACACATTTTAAACATTGCTTGTATAATTTTGTAAAGCTGCTAGAATAAAATGTTGCGTTACCATCATGCATTTCACTGGCAGGTTTTGAACCCAGGACTCTATGCACTACAGTCAGAACAACATACCACTATGCCAAATCAGCAGCTGCCTGAAAAATAGGAAGACTGAAGCTTAATAGCCATCATTTAGTGAATTCATTTCTCACTTCTCAACATAGCTCTTAACCTCAACACAAAAAACATGGATAAACAACAAAGCCAATAATGGGGGAATACAAATTCAGTTCTCACTTCTCACTCACCATATCTCTGAACTGTTAGCACAAAAACAATAATGGGGGAATACAAATTGTGTGCTCACTTCTTATCATAGCTCTCTCAACTCTTAGTACAAAAAAAAATCTGGACAAAGCTCAGAGCATAACTTTCAACTGTTAGCAGAAAAAAAATGCTCTCAGTTCTCATCATAGCACTCAACTCACTAGGAAATGGTGGTGGCTAGGGATAGTAGGCTCTTTTTACCCTGTACCAAAGGTACAGGGTTTGAGCCTGAATACCTCTAGCCACTAAGTGTATTATATGGGGGGCAGGAGCATTTTCACACCCACACACACACACACACACACACACACACACACACACCTTACCCTGAGGAACGAGTGGTTCCTTACCCTGAGTAGTTCACATTCCTCTGTCGTTGCTGCCATTAATCCCTGCTCGCAAACTCTGCCCTGAGTAGTTCCCGGCTCGGCGAACTGCTGTTTCAGCTTCCTGGCCTGCACATAAGTTCCTCTGCTGTTCTGTTCCCCATTCCCACCGTTTCAGCGCTGCTCACAAGTTCCTCTGCTGTTCTGTTCCCCATTCCCGCTGTTTCAGCTTCCTGGCCTGCGCATAAGTTCCTCTGCTGTTCTGTTCCCCATTCCCACCGTTTCAGCGCTGCTCACAAGTTCCTCTGCTGTTCCTTATTCCCACCAGCTTGCAATTCAGTTCAGCCAGCCGGAAATGATGATGTGAGCTCCTTGAGCTCAGTTACTAGAAAATGGGAATCAAAGTCTAAACCGACTGTACAAGAAGAAGTAAACATTAGAGATAAAACAACTGGAAGTGGGATCTTTAGAATTGGGTAGGAGCAAATTACGTAGAATCTCTCAAACTGATCAAGAGGTAACACACAGATAAAAGGTGGTGACAGAAAAAGCAGCACACTGAAATAAGCAAACACACAAGTTGCTTATGAAATGACAACCACTGTAGCACCACTGAAATCTATTTCTGTATTTGGCAAACACCCATTAAATAATAAACATTTTTTTACAAAAATGGGTCTCAGGTGGGCAACTGAGGAAAGACTAGTCCTGGCATGTAAATGTTAACATATGTACACACGCATGGGTGCAATGATTCTCAACAGGTTATTATTACATTTGCAAACATTTTACTAACATCTGTACCACAGGCAAAAATAACTTCAGCAAATCAGAAAGACAAATGAACAAAGTAGCCCCCTCATGCTCTCATCTTCTACACTCATGTCATACCTCTCAACCTGTAAGCGTTAGAAATCTGGACAAAGCCAAAAAAAATGTGGGGGACAAAGGCCAACAAATAGGAACAATCCTTAAATATTACTCTTACAAAGATGATATCGTTTGCATTAGTATGCATTTTTGGAATGACAGGAAGTTTGAAACTCAAATGTCTGTTATTTAGCGACATCAATCCCCAATGATTTCCCAGAAAACGACAATAAGGGATACACTAAAAATATGAAGCAAAAATCTGGAAAATTCTGAGAAAATATGGACAGTTGAGCGGTATGACTCACGTTCACAAATTCTTCCACAAAAGTGAAATGTACTTTTGGTTGTGTACAGAGTCTAAAACGTTTGAAGAATTCAACAAAGGATTCACTGAGTCAAAATAAGGAAGCATTTCTCATAATGCTAGATGAGACACACTGTCAGATGATTCTGTGTGAGCCAGTAAAATGAATAACTCTGTATGGTCTGATACTTCAAAGGAAGCAAATGAAAGGACCACAAGCAAATTAAAGACGATGACTTATTGCTATATCTCAGGGGCAGTAAAATCTGGGCTTAGCCAGCTTAAAGCCTTTAGTTTAAACAAAAAAAAAAAAAAAGCCTCAATATGCTAGTAATTCACAGCACCGTGCTGTAAGAAATATATATTTCAAAGTCAGGACTTTTATTTTTTCAGTGTACCTCGGTTTTTCAACCATATGGCTTCTCCTTCCCGATGATTATACAACCACACGAGACCACACCACACACACACACTCGTATAAAAGCCCGTAACACTAATGAGCAGGTGAATTTGACAAAGTACCTCATCAGACATAATTCATAACACTCGCTGAGCTGTCCCTTGTTCCTGCTTGTACTTGGCATATTCTGTTCCCGCCCGGCTTTCTCGCTCGCATTTTTTTAAACCATAATAATCCTCAGAGCTCAGCTAAGCTGTTCCTATTCCCGCTTACATTTGCGACCAGCTGGAAATGACTTCTTCAGCTCAATTCTGACTGGCTGGTAGCCCTGGTGGCGCTGACATCATCGTGCATGTGATGACATCATCGCCGACAGCGAGAAAATTTAAAAAAACAAAAGGAAAAATCGGAAGTGAAGGGGTGCCACTCTGGAATCGTGACACCTTCATTTGGACCCCAAAACTCAGTAAAAACCGAGAAATTCAGTATGGTTGGGAGATATGTGTGTAAGCTTGAGAATACTAGCCACAGGTACCTTTCAAAGGCCAACTGGGGATATTAAGGGGATCTTGCAGGCATCAGCATCCAGGGTACTCCACCAGTTCCTGGATGCCATGTTACCACATGCCAATGAGCACATACACTTCCCCTGAATGCAGGAGGAGTTGGCCAGCAATATGCATCTCTTCCACCAAGTGGCGGACTACCCAGAGGTACTGGGTGCAATAGACTGCACGCACATACACATCAAGTCACCACCCAGTGAGCAGGGTAGGCGCTACATAAACCGCAAGGGATTCCCCTCCATCAACTGCCAGGTCATGTGCAATGGCCTGCCCAGGCATTATCATGGATGTGTGTGCCGGCAGTCCTGGAAGCTATCACGACTCCCACATCTGGCATGCCTCACAGCTGTATCAGGTATTTGCCAAGGGGGACATCCCATATGGCCACCTGGTGGAGGATGCTGGCTATGCACTGGAACTGTGGATGATAACACCCATCAGAAATGCACACACAGCCATGCACTAACGCCATAATGAGGCACACGCAGAAACCAAAATCATCATAGAGCACATGTTTGGGATGCTGAAATCATGGTTCCGTTTCTTGGACATATCTGGTGTAGTCTTGCAGTACTCTCCAGGAACGTGTGCCCACATCTTCATAGTATGTGCCATGCTACACAATATGATCCTGCGGAAACCACTGCAGCAGGAACAGAATGGTGAAGGCCCTCACAGCCCACCACCATTGCCATGGGACCCACAGGCACAGGGGGGGTTCAGACCACAAACACCCTGAGCTAGCCCCAGTAGGCAGACAGAGACATGCCCAGTATGCCCATGCCTTCACAAAGAGGGAACATATAACACACACACTAACAGTGTAGGCACTCCTGGACTGACACCCTTCTCCACCTGCACACAAAGCAAACATGGATGGCACACACACACGGCCACCTGTAAATTGTCATGTATAGGTGGTCTACTGTGTGCATCCTACATAGGTAGCCCTCAACTATTGTACACACAATCGCCATTGGCACAAGGTAAGTCAATACCTGAACAGTATATTAAGCTATCAGCATGTGTCCGTACTGTATGTACAGGTTCATAAATACATAGGTAGGTGCATGGCCAACCGCTGAGGCCACTCATAAGCATAGGCAAAACGTGTCTGCTGTTACCACCCCATCGATCAACTAACTGTCTCTCTGTGGAGCAGAGCCACTTGCTGGATCCCTGGGGTGTAGCTAGTGTTCACCACCCACTCTGCAAGGATTCCCCAGAGTGTTAGTGAGGGGTTTTGTATAATGTAATCAGGGATGTGTTTCCAAATAATGGGGAGTATCCCTGACAGGAATCTTCACAGATGTGTACATGTTACATAGTATACCTTAAACACAGCTTGCATATATAGGTAGTTCTCCACAGAATAATAAAGATGTGGAACACACAACAGCTGAAATGTGCGTTCATCACCCTTGCACTACCAGTGCCTGCTCTGAGAGGTAAGATATCACTGCCAGGATTACAACACGCAACCATGTACACATTCATCACAATAACAAACCACTAAGCTACCTGAGATGTACAAATGGCAGTCGTATATACCGACAGGATAAAACATAAAAGGTAGGAATGTGTTGAAATAGGACAAACTGGCATGTGCACAATGAAAGGTGTATGTTTTGTATATATATATATATATATATATATATATATATATATATATATATATATATATATATATATATATATATATATATATATATAGGGGGAGAGAGAGAGATATGTCGATATATGGGGTATATATGTAGATGTATAGATAGGTTAACAACATCTACATAACCATGGAGGCACATATAAATGTGATACCTACCACATACCGACTGCTTTACATACTGACACATGTAATCCTGAGGCTTAAGGTCCGAAAGAACACAGTACCAAAACACCAGATGCACAAGGTGTAATCTCACAATGTTAATGGGCAGTTAGTCAGTGCTTCTGGTGTTGTGGTTTGGGTAGGTTACTGTGTGTATGTGTGTTTCTTAGGGCTGTAGTGTATGTGCAAGTGTGTGTTCTTGGGGGACTGTAATGTGTGGTTGTGGGTTAGCTTTGTGAGTCTGTTTGTGCAACCTAGGATGTAGAATATTAAAGTAGTGGGTGGTGTGTGGGGTGCAGACACCTACATGGGGTGTATAGGGGGGCTTGGCCACCTGCTCATACGTAGTGTAGGATGGTTTGTTTGGATGTGTTGGGTAGCAGTGTGTCTGTGTGTGCATATTCGTGTTAACTTCACGAGTTACTGTCGATGTCGGTGACGTGGGGTATGGGAGTCTGTTCCAGGGACTGTGTGCATCGGAACACTGTGGTTTTTGAATTCCGTAGTTCTCCCGTATACAGCGGTTGAAGTGTTCACATATGTGTATAACATAGACCATAGCAATCACACATTCTGCCACTACCAACCATTATGAACAAAGGATATTGAAATTATATGCCTATACACCATTACAAATATGTGCTATGGACATGAGCCAATGATAGTGTTACCACCTGTTCCACTTTGCGAGGGACACTCCCTCTTTGGGCGGTTGTGTCCTGACCAAATATATTAAACGTGGCAAATGTCCTGGGATTGTAGGAAATAATTATGTCCCATATGTACTGCAATAGTTGCATACAATTATTTCTGTATCTAAAGTACCTACATGGTACAGGAAACAGGATAAGCTACTAAACTGCTGCAAGAATAAGCTTATAATTAGGCAAGAAAGGAAAGTTCTATCCCTTGTACAGACCGTGGGTTTGTGTTGGCCTGTAAAATCAGATGTGTTTCCCAAAAAGGACCCACTATGGACATATGAAAAGGTGGCAACCCTAGCCAAAGAGGGTCAGTCACCAACACCACTACGATGACTGCAAATACCTCTGACAGAAATACACAGCTATCATGTAGCAACACGTTATTACATTCAGATGTATTACCGAAGGGATTCAAGGACTAATATCACATGCATGCTATACAGGAACCATATAACAGTACCTTAATGAATCAGCCTGCAAATACCATTGTAGTAGTCCACAAAAGGATAGGTGTTCAAATAGGGAGGGAACCCACATGCACATAGCGATTATGTATAAAAGCAGTTCCTACACACCTGCATTTGATATGCACACCCGCCAACATCACCCCCACACCCAAACATATTACAATACAAACTGTAATAATATCACAAGTCATTCACACACTGTACAACATCTGCAGAAGCCTTAACATACCTTGTCAGAGGCACACTAACATGGCCCTAAGTGAAATAGCGGCTGTTATACAATGGAACATCTGCTGATGTAATAAAGTTTGTTTGCACTAATCCCATTTCAGAGGGTTGTGCGTACACCGGGATGTGTTAGAAATTAGTGAGTAACAGCACAGTATGCTACACTTGTACATCAAATCAAGGATGTCTGGTGAGCACACTGTACACCACATAACAGTTCATGCATAGCCATAAGGCCTTGAGCTGGCCAAACATCCTTGCCAGACTTAAACATCTGCAGATGTATCAGGTACAAACAAACCCTGCATAAGTAGCACTGTTCTGAAATATAACAGCTGTACTCACATGTAGAACTAAATCATCTAGCCATTACACATAGTCCACGGGAGTCATGAAACTAATATATCTCTGTGTGTCTCCATATACCTGTTGAAATACATCACAATAACACATCTAGGTAGTCTCCCTCGAAGGTAAGGCAAATGGACAACCCCTAATAGAAGTACTCACTTATACACCACTGTTGCCATGGTATCGGCTAATGGAGTAGCTGCACAGCTGATGTGCATCCAATTAACTACTTTGGAACAGCAATTGGTGGGCAGGATACCACATGTTACCGATATGTAACTAGAAAAGGATGTGTCATCACACATTCAAACCATCCGTATATACCAGCGGAACATTACAAATAACATTGAAACACAAACCGGAAAGGATTGAATCAACTGTTAACGATACGTCGGGTTACTAATAAGGCATGTAGAACAGTCAGTATGTCTATGCATGTAGTACTATTCTGTAGTATTTAAAGTGCACACAATCCATCTAGTGGAAACAGTTATCTTGTAGTGATGTATTATTGAGCATAGTCACGCTTGTCGTATTTGTGTGCACTGCTGTAGGTCACAAGGCAAACACCGCATATACCACAAGGGATGCTATATAAGGGCTTTGAACATAAATACTGCTCACCAGCTGACGTCAGTGGCATTGTTGGTCCAACAAGTATGTGCTATAACAGGGGGTAGTATATGTTGATACATTGTAACTGTAGCCATATGTATGGGTGTAATACAGAGAATAACATGTGGAAGGTTGGGCCACTGTGCAAGTCTGCTTTGCATTGTGGGATATTGTGCCAATAACTGTGTAATGTACAGTATTTAAGGCAGATATGTATTACAAGCTACATAGCATTACTGTAATGGTAGGCAAACATTAGTTATGTCATTTGGCATTTACACTACACAATAACAGGATACATATGTCTTTTAGTGAGCCGACAGTTTATCAGCATGATAGCAAAGTAAAATGGAAGAGCTATTTAACTATCCATGCACATAAGACATGTAATATGTGCAAAGGTAGGTACTAGGCTGTCTTACCAAGGGTATCTGTAAGCCTAGCTAGTGTGTGTTGTCTTTTGCCACTCCCATAGGTTGGTTCCCTGTGCCTCTGAATGGCAGAGCCAATAGTTCCCTGTGCCTCTGTCCAGCAGAGCCACTGCAGTGATCCCCAGGTACATGTCTGTATCCCATCCACATGGCAATGTTTCCCTTGAAGAGTGCTCACGAGGGGCCCTGCCTGATTTACATTGGAATCACGTTCCAAAGCATAGGGAGTGTCTGGGTCAGGAATCTATCTGTTCAGCATGTCCTACTCATTGTTGTGGTTAGTTGTATATCCCTAGAGCATGTGGCTGTCAGGGGCTTCTGTTTAGGTGAAGCATATCCAGCAATACAGGGTTTGACATGGGCCTTGTATGTCAAGCAGAGATCACCTGTGAGTATGCGGTATGCAACTGAGTACAGCTGGAGTTTTGTAGGTTGGGCTGCAAAGGTCATCTGTTTGAGGTCAGTAATCCTCTTGGTGTGGTACTGGTGTGGTCTTCCAAGCTGTTGCAGTTATCTTGTAAGGTATATCCCAAATTGGGGTGTTGTATCCTTTAATGGATCTGATATGACATGTTTAGAGTCACAATGGCCCCTCTGATCTGGATGCAAACCCATTAGAGATTAGGGGGGCCATGTAGAAGGATATTCTAACCACCTTGGCATTATAGGTATTGAAGGAGAGATTGCTATCTACTGGTGTTTCCGGATCCCATAATACCTTTTTTGTATGTAGGGGACTAGCACCTATGTGGTAGTCCGTGGGTAATTAGTTATATCCAAAGGGGGTGACTATGCACTTTTAGGCATTCAGCTTGATGCCATGATAGTAACACTAGGTATCCGTCTCAGTGCGACCCTTCCAGAGGGTGTCTGTAACAGCTGGAAAAACAATTATGTCCCCTAGTTTGCAGTCATCTGCAAACCTTTTCAGCCAAAGCCCTCCTGTGCTTGTCTGTACATCAGAGAAGTATATACCGAACATGAGTGGTCCTAGGACTGAGCGCTGGGGGATGGCAATTGTAACTGGTCTACAGTCAGACCTAGGGTATGCAACTCCTACTGTGTGTGTTCTGTCCATGAGCCACTTTGCAAACCATCACATGACATATGGGTTAATGTTCAGGTGGCTGGGTATGTTGATAATACCAGAAGGAAGAATGGTGTTGAAAGTTTGAGAGATCTAGGTAGGCTGTGTGGACCTCCTTACCCTCATCTAATGCCTTGGTAACTGTCTCTAAGAAGCCCACCAGGTTTAGGAGGCATGGTTTGGCCTTAATGCCAAACATTGAGGGGTCAAAGGTTGGGAGGTACCCAATGTCTCTGACAGTGATCCATGATGTGCACCATAGCCTTGCAGACCAGGCTAGTCAGGCCTATACGGAAATAGGTCCCATTGTCCATTGTGGCACCACCTTTGTGGAGTGGGATAACTGTTGTTGTGCACCATTCAGGGGGCACTATGCCCCATGTGAGGCTATTATTGAACATGGTGCATAGGTGAGGAGACAGTACGATCCAAAGTTCGTGTAAAACGCAGCCTGGGATGTTGTTCAGTCCCATGGATGCTGTAATATTGCCTTTAGAGTGTGCAGCTTTGAGAGGGATCTGCCAGGATGTTACCAATATCCATTGTTTCTGTAATGTTCGTGCCTTTGTGCTGTAACTCAGAGCAGATCTGGTTGTTGACATCGAGGCTCTGTGGTTGTTGTTGGTATTAAGTTGTGTTAAAGTTTTTGCAGCTAGCTTTGAAGGATTGTATGAGGGATCTCACCTTCTTACTGAGGCTGGCCAGGGATCCCTCCACGCATGGTATTGTACTCTCATTTGCAACAGTGTCTTCCTTCTGTAGTACAATATGTTTATGGCAGGGGACAACCAGATTGGTTTAGTTAATTATGAGTATAGCATCCTGGTTCTGTTTGGGATAGCACAAGCCATGCACTCCTGTAAGTGCTTATAGAGTGCATTTGTGCAGGATTCAGCAGTTGTAACAGTACTGCCCATCTGCATGGCTGTCATGATGTGTACCATGTCTGCCTTAAGAAGCATGTAGTTGGCCTTGTAGACATATTATACTGTGGTTCGCTTAATGGGGGTTAGGTGCGGGATGTGGATATCAGCGGTGTTCATCACATGGTCTGATCAGACCAACAAGGAGTTGGCTTCATGTGTGGAGCACTAATCACTCATGTTGGTAATGACTAGGTCTAGGATATTGTTGCCCCTGGTGGGTGTGTGGATATGTTGAGTCAGGGCATTGGTGTTTATGAATTCCAGAAACCATTGAGCTAATGTGTTGGTACACGAGTAGTTTTCCCAGTTAATGATGGGGTAGATACAGTGAGGCTTATATGATGAGTGTGGTGTTGTGCGACTTTGTACCTTCTCCACATGACAGTCAGGCTCAGGCTTGGTTGAAGAGACCTTTACCTCCAGTTTGTCTAGATGAGTGCATCTCTCACAGGTTGTAGTGTTGGGTGGTAGGCAGAGGGGCTTGTCTGTGTACATTGCCTCAAGATGTCCAGATTCATCAGATAGACAGGTGAGAACACTTGCAGTTGACTCTTGGACATGCCTGAATATAGAACTACATTCACCTAGATAAGTAAGGAAAGTGAGTACAACAGCTACATCACTCTACGCAAGTGAGAAAAGTATGTACAAAACCTGTTCACCCTTACCTGTAGTTGATGTGGAAGATTGAGTGCTATAGTAATCATTAGCTTACGTACTGTTTACAAGTCCTGAACAAGTGCTTAACATGAATAAGCCATCCAGATAGGGTCTTGGATAATATAAAAACATGGCCCCCTCCTCCCAACAGGTACACAAGCATATATCCATGTACACCACTGGGCCCCTGTACCCACAACTATGCAGGTACAAGCTGCACTCAGTCTGCATGAGACCTGCCCAAATCCCAGGTTGTATCATATACATATGGCAAAACAAGATGCTCTCCATGTACACATCATGTAAAACATGGCTCCATGTCAGGTTGTGTACACACTGAATGGTGCACACCAACAGGTATCACAACCCAACAAAGGGGGAGACCACTGATAATGGGAAGTACTGCACTACTACCCTGCTGAGTCTGGTCTAGGAGGCCATGAACCTTGATCACGCAAGTGATGTCAGCAGTACAGATGTAGATGACAGTTGATGTCACACTGCATATCATAACTTTGCCAGGTCATAGGACATCATCACACATACTGTGTACCACCTACACTCGGTATACTAGATGTACATTCCTATGTCACAGGAGTGTTTAGCAACAGGACTGCTGGCAGAAACAACACTACAGAAGGTGTTTAAATAATATGTGATCATCACACCAGTGGCAGCTACAGTATATCAGGGTTAATAAATTCTATTCCCCCTCATTGTAGTCCATACCTCACAGACAAACATAAGGCATCTGTCTATTGAAGTATGTGAATGACTATGACCTTGGAGCAAAAGCTGACTCGCATTGTCACCCCTATGTTAATAAACCTGTACCCCTGAACTACCACTTAGGCAGCGGTCATCATAATGGACACTTGTGTGAGGGATGCAGCTGGGCAGTTGTCTTTCCTGTGATAGCTACGTCACTACACCCGTCGGGGAGTCATGTGGCAACCCTAATAATAATAGGGTGCCATTCATGAATATAGAGATCATTGTCCAGCCATACAGACCTCTCAAGGGTCCCATATCAGATCACATATTTCCTTTAAGGGGTATTGGCCATGTGCAGATGGCCTACACCAGCCTTCCCATTCCCCATCTCCACTATGTAGGATGATGCATACCCTGAATAAATCCATGTCCAACCCAGTGATGTCGGACATGCTACACATTCTCATCCTGTTCTCGAACACATACTTCATGGACATCCACCTATCACATGCTGGACATATCCTTGTCCCATACACATGACATAGTCCTGCCATACTATGCATTTCTATCCATCAAAGCTGCACATCACTCACCTCTCAGATGTGGTGTGATGACCGCATGGTATATGTATCATTAACCCTGTGGATCAGTAATGTTGCACTGCTCCACCTGGCCCTACAGACCCGCCTGTCTGCTACTGCCAGGTAACCTTTCATCCTAGATGCATACATGGCCCATGGTATATAGCTCACTAGTTGACTGCCATAGTTGATATCCATCCCTGCAAATACCATCTGGCTAGCCAGTGTCCCATGTGTATCACATGTGCAACACAGGTGATACATGGCAGAATCTTGAATCTATGTGCAGTGCTGTGTAGATGTATATGGCAGAACACATACATGTAAAACCTTATGTGAGCATGTCTGCAGGGTCACAGGTCATGTCTGTTAAGGCAGTGTAAGTCCTTATATGTGACATATACACTGCATCAAGGTCAACTGCATTAATGTGGACACATCCAACCATGTGCTGATAGGTAGGAACACGAGTACAGGCAAACAGACATGCCCACATCAAGACAGCAACCACATGGAGTATGACAAATGAAATCAGGTGACACATACATATATGGTGATATTATCCACTCAACATTGAGTGTCACATGTGTGTGACACAAACACATCAGTGTCATGTAGGTTTGCAAATACAACTATTTAAACTGAAGTAATGCGATACACATGTATGTTCAGCTGTAGCTCTGTATGTCTCTGAGGTACTGTGACCTGTCTCCATCATTATATCTTCCAGGTATGCCACATGCAAAGCTTCCCCTTTTACACACTTGGAGGATGAGGCCCTCATCCCATACCTACTCAGATAATCACAACATCCTGTTCAGCCATGTGCCACAGGATGCACAGCAGTGGGATGCCCTGTGGATGGAACTTCACAGGAGGGTTAATGATGATGGTGACCACAACCGCACATACCAGCAGGTGTGCAGACACTGTACAGACCTCACTAGATGGGTGAAACAGCATGTGAATGCAGTCACCAGGGAACAAGGTGCAGCAGATGGTGGACCACCAACCCAGCCCCCACTCACACTACCAAGGAGCTACTGGCCAACATGGGGACACCTGCAGAACCACATCCACAAGCCTTAGCCGATATTGTGGAGGTGGGTGTCTCTCAACCACTGAGCCTGGAGTTGCCTGGTAAGTCAGTACTGCACTTATAACACCTATATTCCATTTAGCTGCATGTGCTACTGTGCAATATGTAATGTAACATCATATGCAAGGCATGTATACACACATGCCTCATACTATAGTATGCTACTTTGTGAATGCACACATGTGCATACACCATAGTATAGTTTAATGTACTAGTGTATGTGTTATGCACATTGCTCCCTGTAGCCTTTATACAGGGGTGGATTATGCTCATACTGCTGTGTTACTCCTATTTAGGTACCTCTGGTGTTCCGCAGCGACAGCAGCCTGTTGCAGGTGAGAGTGTTATTATTTATCAGGAACCGTAATGCACAAATCTATCTGCCATGTGGCCACCATTCACAACATGGACACACAATGTATGGTCCTGTCACAATATACAGGTTGGACTTGCAATGCATCACAGTGAGTATCCATGTGCCACACTTGCAGACTATGTGAATCATCTCACCGACATGAATCCTCACAAACTTTATTGCCAGATGTATTGACAGCTGTGCATACAATAGTGGAGCTGCTGTTCACTTTAGGAATGTACAACAGATCTGATCTACACATGTGGTGAATACAAACAGTACATGTGGTGAATACAAACAGTACTACACAGTGGGCTGGAGTATGGCCAGCACACAGGTTTCAGTGGTGTGAATCATAGCCCTGCTATGAATGTCACACAATGTGATGTGCTATCTTGACATGTCCATGACATCTATTGGCCTGGCTGTTATATTGCCTACCTAACCTAAAAACATATCCCACATGCCACCCTTTATCTGCATAACCCTGTTGTCAGTGGAGCATATATGTCATATGGGACAACACAGACATGTGAAATAGATGCCCATCACTATAATTTGGACAACACATGTACACGCATGGCCATGGAGGGTGGCCAGAGACATGGAGCAACACACACACACACACACTAGAAGTGTTGTGCTTGTGTGTACACCCTGTCGTACAGTGGCTACACATGGTTCAGCCATGGCCTTTGTATAATGGTCATAATGTAGATGTGGAACGCTAGACATCCTACAGGCCTGTGCACATCTTGTGTAGGCGTAACATCAATCCACCACATAGGATGTGTTGAACATCTTGAAGGTGTTGCAACATGACAACAGTTACCTGTACAGTATCCACATCAGGCCACAGATACAGTACGTTCCCGTTGCTGGTGATGGGCATAAATGCCATACTAGCTCCTCACGTGTGTGTGTGTGTGTGGTACACAGATGTCATGTGGGACATGGTGTATCGATGTGTTCGCCGTGTCTGCCCATAGTTGCCAGGCTGCAGCAATATGGTTGCAGGGGTGTCATCCGTATACCCATCAGCGACCTGTGTCACAACTTCTACATCATGGTTTAGTGTGTATACACCTCAGTGACTTAGGTCACATTCCACAGTATATATACATTGTATCTGAACACAGTCATGGCTATGAACCCTGTCTGTAACTCGCACTGTATAGCACTAGAGACTCCTCATGATTCCCTGCAATGGCCATGCACATCAGCTAAATTTGCAGTACATCTGTAGGGTGGACAGACAACACTGAATTGGTACACCATCGGCCCACTGTATATTTGACAGGACACCATTGTGTTAAACGTGTATGCATGTCATTGCACACGTCAGCAGATCACGTGTCATACTACATGTGATTATCAAGGTCATATGCCACACATCAGGCAGCTGTACGGTTAACCTGTGCTGGTCCACATGGTGTAACACAGGGATGTATGCTAACCACTACTCTGATTGTGTAATTTGCATGCTGTCTGCTATCACACATGCATGCTGTGTGCAACCTAGGGATGTATGATAACTACCACTATTGTCTGCGCTGCATGCCGTCTGCCGTATCACATTCATGTTGCATGTCTTCTGTCATATTGCATGCGTGTGTGTGTGTGTGTGTGTGTGTGTGTGTGTGTGTCTATTGTATAGAATGTAATGTACAGTTCTTGTCTGCCCTCACAGGTGATGTAGGTGCATTTCCCTCCTGCGGTACATCAGATGTTAGTGTCCCCACAGACTCTAGCAGTGATGATGAATGTATGATTGGGTCACAGGCAGAGTTGTCAGGGGCTGAAACTGTGCCATTGGTTGCCATTCCCTCTATATCTACCTCATCCCCGCACACATATCCCATACCTGCACATACCCTATCACCAGTGGCCATAGAGGAAGGACATTTGGCGCGTGGTAGCTTGGAACAGGAAAGTGTGGGGGCTATGGAAGGTGTGCCTGCACACCATGGTGTCAACCAAACTACTGGTGGTGCCCCATACAGGCACATGGCCAGTGCTGCTCGTAGGAGGACCTCTGGCCAACATGCTGCTGCATGACAGAGCAGAGCAACTGGTGTCACCAGACGCATGTTTCAGGCTGTTATGGAGGCACAGGCACATGCTGAATGGTGCAACAGAGAAGATCAGAGGCTACAGAGGGCTGCTGTCCATTCTTCAAACAACAGCATCCAGGCAATGGTAAATGCTCAACAGCAGATTGCTGATGCTTTGGATAGATGGTTGGGTGACATGGTTGGAGTCCTTGACAGTGGCATGACAATCCGCGAGTGTGAGCTGTCTGTGTTGGAACATCTGGTAGGAGTGAGGCATTGGGAACATGGACGTAGGCCTGCTACATCACCTGTGTCAGGTCTACATGTATGAGCTACCTCACATGCCCACTCCCATAGTGGCGGTAGCAGCAGCAGTGCATCTAGTGCTGTGCTGTCCACACCACGACACAGCAGGCCATGTGCACATGGCCTGGGATGGTCCCAACAGGGGCACTTCCAGAGGACTAGTGACATCAGACAGTACCCAATCTGCACCTCTGTCTGGTAGTGCCCGTGCAACCCCTGGCAGGCACAGGTCACATGTCCATGGCCGGACACTGTGAACTGTAAAACCTCACCTGTACAGTCTGCAGCTGTCAATAATACCCCTGTGTAGGCCAGACACATGGGAGACTTGTGTGCAGACATACACGCACACACTGGACATATATGTAAGGCACCGCAACACACACACATGCATAACATCCACACACGCCCAATTAGATCAAAGGCCCAACCCCACACACGTGATGTCATCCAATGGTGCAGCCTAGGCCTCTGGCAAACGTTAACATCCTGTGCATATGATGATACCTGTGCCGCATCCCTGACATCCACACCATCGGTGCAGGGACATGCTCATATGGTCTGATGCACTGGGTGAACAGACTAGGATGATATGTGTAGCCTACAAATGTTGAGGACTGTTGACAGTCAGCAGATATACCATGTAGTACAGGTGTACAATTCTTTTAACAGTATGTGTCTTTTGTAACAGTAAATGCATGTTGGTCATGTTGTTCTGCTGTCCTCCTTCAGGTCTAATTGCAGTCCCATATGTCAATGTGGACTACTCACAGATTTGTATGAATATACCAGCATGCACCATGTAGCTGCCACATACCAGTGAGAATGTCCCACGTTACAAAAACGTCTACCGTTCCAAGAGCATAATAGCTGTGTATTAAGCTATTGTGGCCACAGATGTGACATCCATAAAGGGTGACATCACAGGTACAGTTACATGGAGTGGTGAGATAAGAGAGTGGTCTTGCTGATTAGAAGGGTAGAGGCCAGTGGGAAGTGTGATGCCTCAATGGGAATCAGTAATGCACATTCCAATGACAGGATGCCAACACACAACTGCACCCACACACTCGGGTATTGACACACATGTATTAAGTGACACTGTAACACAGACACACACACGTGCGCACACACACACACACACACACACACACACACACACACACACACACACACACACACTCACTCACTCAACGCTTCACCAACACAGTAGCACACACTCCTACACAGTTGTTACTGGTGTGCTGAGGACCCCCGCCTATGTGCAAATCATTATTACAGTACTGTGCACCTACATGATGCACCAAAGAGAATACACATGTACAGGTAGTCAGTACGGCCTAAGATCGGGGACATTAACACGGATAGTTGAATACATCACCTGGATGGTGGGAGGGGTCCTATCAGTTCAGTATGGTAACATACATCCTCACCCCAGGGACCAGTCAGCCCTACATACACACACTGTGGCATTCAGTAATTAATACACCTATGTCATGCACATACAGATACCTCACATGTGTGAGATACATGCCCCTGCCTATGTCCTACTTTATACATTGCAGTCTGCACAGATGTGTACACTAGTGTACAGGAGAGTGAGTAACAACTGAGATGTATTCCCCACAGTACGTGACAAATATGGACACACATGCAACCAGACATGCCAGTAGTGTGAATCTCAGACCTGCCTAGCTCATGTTATGTATGTCAGACGTACAGCAGTATTGCACACATTACAAACTGTACTGATGCTTCCTGTGCCAACAGTGCTGATATATGCACTAGAGATGTCATATCTATTAACAGATGTCAAGTGATTTACCTTCGCTATCACCCTGACCGCTGACCGCTGTCTAAGTTGTGTGTTATGTCCTTCAATTAAAGAAACCATTGCTTACCGGTTACACAGGGTATTGTAGGACCGCTTGTGACACACCTGTGAGCTGTCCACAGCAAACATCCATCTGGAAAGATGCCCCGCCACATAGTTATTTCAACACATCTGTCCAAACCTGTGGTACATCTTTCTGTACATTCAGCATATCACCATATACAGTTGGCAATGTTGAGGCTGCATTGCAGCTGCATGATGTACTAGGATACACGTCACCTGCATATATCAGCAACTGCACACGCATGTTATCTGAATGCACATCACTATATGTACAGGTGTGTAGGTCCTACAATCCTGACATTTGGTCATGTTTCTAGGCATTGCAATTGGCAGATATGTGTAATAACATACATGGCACATGGACTGCTGTATGATATGATGGGTGACCAGTATAGAGGGGATGTTACCTCTGTCAACATTGATATCACACCTTATGTACTGTTAGCATTCAGCAGCCATGGACCTACATTCCATGTGCATGTGTGTAATGGCTGTAGCCACCTGTTTGCACAAAGGACTACAACAGCTATGCTATTTACAGGTATGTTGTGTGTGTGTGGCATGTACATACCCAGGGCAGGTACATGTATGTCATATCTATACATGAGGGTGTGTACTGGTGTACAGCAACAGACATCTGCTAATGGTGGACAGTACTGAGGGCCCTTGGTATGTGTACAGCTGACCAGGTCACAGACAGTGTTATCATTGCATTGCATAACACATGATGCAACTGTGTCAGTACATGTGTACTGTCTACAGTTGATGTAGAGCTTAGTACAGTACACAGGTCAAGGGTCACATAGTGGCATGCTCGTCTGTCATACAACATGTATGGTTGCGTGATGCTGGTCCAAGGGCATGGTGGTGTCTGCAGTTTACATCCTAGTATGCAGCATGTGACACTGTGTCCTGCACATGGCTCATCTGTGATGCCTTTCATGGGGAGACCAGTCAGTACATGACATGTGAGTGGCCTTTATCTATGTGGGTATACCACCTGGAGTGGTCCGTACCTGTGTTATGGCCCACATGTCTGGTTCTGAGGTATATGGTGGTAGTGCTAGGTTCTGAGGTATATGGTGGTAGTGCTATTGTGCACTACAGAGACATCAGCCAGGTGTTCCTCACTGCACAGATGTCAGTAATCCCCATTGTTGGATCTACAGTGGCCAGCTGTGAATATGGACGCTACACATCTAGCACTGGTTAGCATAAGAAAGCAATGCAGTTGTCCTGTAGGTGTATGGGAGTTAACCTGTGTTTAGGACATTTGCCTTGGAATGGCACTGTGTGGGCGGTTGTGACTTGGGTAATATCCACACTCCCTTGTATCATGGATGCATGTGATATGTGTCAGAGGCCTGCCTACTGTCAGCCATGCCATCCCAGAATGACAGCTGATTTGTTAAAGACCGGTGTCAAATATATGTAGAGCAGCATTCCCGCTAACAATGGCAACTACCAACACCAGAGCTCATTACAATGTGTTATTTACATCTAACTGTAATAGCATGGCCACTGTGGCCTTCCATATTTAGCATCAGAGTGCATCCCAGTCAGCCCTGTGCTAATAGGAGTATGAGCATGCCCAGTATATCCTTGTGTAGATGGACACACAGTAGTGCATTCCGGCATTCTGACAGCCCTGTGCTGCTAAGTGTGTGAGCATGCCTCCTGTGCTACTAAGTGTATCAACATGCCCAGTATATCCTTGTGTAGATGGACACACAGTGCATTATGAACAGCCCTGTGCTACTAAGTGTGTGAGCATGCCCAGTGACATCTTGTGTTGGTTATGTGCTCTGTGTATGGGCATGGCCATTGTAACCCCCTGTATAGTGGCAGTAGTCGTCCATTCCACAGATGGGCATACTCCAGGTCAGGATGGATTCATACTTTAAACACACAGTTTCACAGGTATGTACATCTTAACTGCCAGCATCCCTGTTGATGTCTGCATTCCCAGACTGTCATAATGACAGTCTTGACATGTGTAGTCTGTGTGGCACGATTTGTATATATGTAGTATTGTAATAGTAATCTGTAAATAGGCAGGTGTTCCATACCCAACACTGGCGTGTGTGTATATGTCTGTCCCCGTTTGCCGGTGGACTCTAAATTGCTTTTAGACTGGCCACACTCCATACATTACTTATACCCACTGTTAGCAAGGCTGATGATGTCACCCATCTACAAATACACCTCTGGGAGGGCTATGTCCCAGTAATCTCGGTAAAGTGTTCTGTAACTGCGTAATGATGTAGTGTAATAAAGTAGCTAGGTCGGTGTTCTACTCCCACACTTGCCGTGCGTGTGTATGTGTGTGTGTGTGTGTGTGTGTGTGTGTGTGTGTGTGTGTGTCTCTCCCCATTTGCCTGAGGACCGAGTAATACCTTTATACTGCTCATACTCTATACATTTCTTATACCCACTGTTAGCAAGGCTGATGATGTCCCCCATCTACAAATACACCTCTGGGAGTGCTGTGTCCCAGTAAGCTCAGTAGCACATTCTGTAACTGCATAATGCTGTAGTGTGATAAGGTAGTTAGGTCAGTGTTCTAATCCCAGCCATGCCAACTGTGTATATGTGTGTGTGTGTGTGTGTGTGTGTGTGTGTATGTGTCTCCGTCTGCCTGGGGACAGAGTAATGCTTTTAGACTGCTCACACTCCATACAATCCCTATCGCCATCTTTGCCAATGCTGATGATGTCACCCACCTAGAAGTACACCTCTGGGAGTGTTGTGTCCCAGTAATCTCGGTAGCGCGTTCTGTAACTGCGTAATGCTGTAGTGTGATAAGGTAGTTAGGTTGGTGTTCTAATCCCAGCCATGCCAACTGTGTGTGTGTGTGTGTGTGTGTGTGTGTGTGTGTGTGTGTGTGTGTGTGTGTGTGTGTGTGTGTGTGTGTGTGTCTCCGTCTGCTTGGGGACAGAATAATGTTTTTAGACTGCTCATACTCCATACAATCCCTATTGCCATCTTTGCCAATGCTGATGATGTCACCCACCTAGAAGTACACCTCTGGGAGTAATGTGTCCCAGTAATCTTGGTAGCGCATTCTGTAACTGCAGAATGCTGTAGTGTGATAGAATAGACAGGTAAGTGTTCTATTCCAAGGCATGACAGGTGTGTGTGTTTGGCAGTCATATCCTATGTGTTGGTGTCTGTGAGTGGCTAGCTACTGGATGTGTTGAGGAGCGTGTTTGGTTGTTTTCCTATATAGTGGCCATAAATGTCACAATTGGCCAAGAGCCTGGGTTGGCAAGACATACACATACATTTGGCAATAGGTCTGATGACTAATGTCAGCAGCCCTAATCTTACCCTTAATACAGTCTGAACCCGTGTGATGCACAGAAACACACTTGCCTTGATATTAACACCAGTACATAATGCAGGAGGCGCATGTGGTTTCCTTTTCATTCTTGTCTAATGCTTTTGTGGCATGTGGTCAGCTGTTGAGATATATATTCTATATTTATGTATGTGTGTGTATATGTGTGTGTGCGTGTGTGTGTGTGTGTGTATATATATATATATATATATATATATATATATGTATATATATATATATATATATATATATGTATGTGTGTGTGTGTGTGTGTGTGTGTGTATATATATATATATATATATATATATATATATATATATATATATATATATATATATATATATATATATATATATATATATATATATATATAGACATTAGCACACATAAATCTACATGATGGAATACATGTCCTATACTGTCGAATGCTTGTGCTGGATGATCTGTATGTGATAACCTCAGATGTATGTATATCTGCCATGGCTTAGTGGTAAAGCACATAGTCTGTGGTGTGCAGGGTCCCGGTTTCGAGCCATGCAGAGGCCGATTGTTTTGTTGCTGGGAAGAAAAAGGGACATTGAATATGGTGATTGTAAGGCGCTTTTAACCAGTTATGTGCAAGTCTGCGCGACAGTAAGCAGTGGTTATTTTTGGGGAGGCTCAGTATGGGTCATGTAACTATGCATTAGAAGACAATACTATGCAAACAAGGTGGAAAATAGTGAATCCCGTTTATTCCCAGGGTGTGATGCAGGTCCCAAGAGTGTATGTGTATAGATAGCCGGGTGCAGGACTCGAATATAGGTGAAAGCATGAGGGGTGTGTCAGGCATACTGTACGTAGATTGGAGACCTGTGTCTCAGGATTGCTCCTAGCTTAGCACGTCTAAGCTAGGGGGTGTGTCTATACCTGCCTAGTGCAATTGGGAGGGACAACAGCTGTAGGAGAGTAGTGAAGGTGAACAAGCTGGGCAAACAGGTGATATTTATCAGAATCAGCAAATTACAGGCCCAGCAGACCAGCCCAGCCCAGAACACTATGATAAAGTGAGCAAGCACTATCCCCCTCAGGTTTTTCCACACTCTACACCACCGGTGTATACATGCGGGGAAATTTTAACAAACAATCCTACGACATGAGAAGGGCTGCAGCAGGCAACATAGACCAAACATGTGCAGGAGGCTGAGGGTGGTGAGTATGTGAATGCTGCTGAACAACCCTCAGTGAGGAGACAGAGAAGACTGTACAGACCCAGGGTAACCTACCAGGGGCTACATGAGCTGGAGATAGTGGATCACTATGGGGTGGACAGAGACGACCTACAGCAGATTGTTGAGCTGTGCCAGCCGCATCTGACACATTGAACAGGCCGAGGGGAACCCATCCCAGTGGATACTAAGGTATGTGTAGGCCTAGGTATACTAGCCACAGGTACCTCCCAAAGTACAACTGGGGATATCATGGGGATCTCACAGGCATCTGCATCCAGGGTGTTCCACCAGTTCCTGGATGCCATGTCACCACATGCCAGTAAGCACGTATATTTCCTCAACACACGTGAGGTGTTGACCAGCAATATGCGTCTCTTCCACTAAATGGAAGACTACCCTTGGGTAGTGGGTGCTGTAGCCTGCACGCATGTATGCATCAAACCACCACCCAGTGAGCAGGGTAGGGCCTACATTAACTGCAGGGGCATCCCCTTCCATCAATTGCCAGGTCGTATGCGATGCCCAGGGCATTACACTGAATGTGTGTGCTGGCTGCCCTGGAATCTATGATGATTCCAATATATGGCATCTGACACAGCTGTAACATAGTTTTGCCAGTATGGACATCCCCTACGGTCACCTAGTGGGGGATGCTGGGTACCCACTGGAGCCATGGCTGATGACACCCATCAGAGATGCACACACACCTGAACAATGACACCATAATGAGGCACACGCACAGGCCAGACATATAATAGAGCATGTGTTTGGGATGCTCAGGTCATGGTTCCAGTGCCTGGACACATCTGGTGGAGCCTTGCATTATTCACCAGCTACATACACCCAAATTGCTATGGTATGTGCTATGCTACACAATATGATCCTACAGAAACAGCTGCAGCAGGAACAGCATGGGGCAGGGTCACACAGCCCTCAACCAATGCCAAGGCCTGTTCAGGCACAGAGTGACTCGGAGGAGGAACAACCTGAGCCAGACCCAGAAGGTGGAAGGAGGTGTGTCCAGTATGACCTGGCCTTGGCAAAGAGGTGACACCTAGCATATGCACTGACACAGTAGGGACCCAGGGAATGTTACCCTCTCTGACTCGCACAGACAGTAAAAGGGATGCCAAACATGACACTACCTGTGCTCAGCCATGTATAGGAAGTGCACTATGTGCATCTGACATAGGCAACCCTCCAGCACCATCCTCAGGTCTGGCACACCCTCAAGGTAAGTCAGTCAAACTACCAATTGGCACTTGTATTAGAATGTGTTGGTACCTGTAGCTATGGTATGGATGTGAGCATGTAAGGGAATTTGGTGGTCGAATGTTAAGGCAGCAGACAGTAGATGTCCATAGTGGCACCATGACATCTGTAGCACATACGGGGGTCACCATAGTAGCCAGTAGTACACAGGGTGTCATAGCCCACTGCGGGTAATGGGCTGAGCATCATGTGTGTCCATACAGCCCACACAAGTCTCAACCAGCTGGACAGGTGTAGACCAACACAAACAAATGCTGTACTATGGCCTCTGAATATGCCCTATGGATGACCCCCCCACAGACCCACACAGACAGACTACAGCAGGCCAGGCAGTTGGATAAAGGTTGTGAAGGCTAGGACATCTGAAACTAATATGTTGGTAATTAACGCTAAGATCTGGAGTACATTGGTATGCCTCTAGCTAGCACAATAGGTAGGTCTACACACTGAAATGGAGTACCTGACATACCAGGACAGTAGTAGCAAAAGTGTACAAGTGTCAGGTGTGCCCCCTTTCCAACATACACATATAGCAACAGTCAGGTGCGCCCCCCCCCCGGTGCTGTGTAGGAATGTGGATACAGTCGAATGTCCCCCCACACTGTGCAGAAATGTAGCAACAGTCAATGCCACATAACCGATGGATACCTGCAGACATAGCATGCCACCTGTCAGTGTACAATGCAGAGGTTGGCACCACAGTACAGACTACCTGGACATGTAACACATGCAATACAGTTGGCCATACTGGGCATGCTCAAACACATGAAGGTATGACTGCAATGTCAGTCGACAACATGCAGAATGGTCATACTGGGCATGCTCACACACGTAAACACAAGATGGCCAGGTCTGGAAACACCAGTGGTCCAGACATATCTGCCGGTACATTGCTAATACTGTTGGATGAATGTGCTGTATGGTATGTGTGTAGTACTGTCTATTGTCTATATATTTGTCATGGTGTATTGGTAATTCACATTAGCTGTGCGCGCAGGGTGTTGCTACCAACACTTGCAAAGGACGGCTATTTGTTTGCGGGCAGAACAAGCCTATTGGATACAGAGGGAGTAAGGCACATTGACGCAGTTGGGAGCGGTTGTGCGTGGGTTTGCGTGGTGCTAAGCACTGCTGACCTCTGGTTACAGCTTCTTACACTTGGTTAGCCTCCATATTTCTTTACCAGTGCAATACTCTCATACTGGTAGCCAAACACACTTACACCTGCGTGCTCCCTCACTTGTACATGCACCGGCATTGGTGCTTGCATGTGTCACTCACGCTGGGTGGGCGCAATCCCTTGTGATGCCTATTACATCAGACTACATGACTACAGTGTCGGGTATGGCTGACCATTAGGCGACAGCATGGCGTTCGACTGTATGGAATCGGCGGCCTGTCCAGTGAGTTAATCATATTATATGCATGTTCCTCAAACAATCTGCTCCCATCTGGCTGATACATGGGAACCGATACTCTGCTACTTCACCATTTTGCCTAAATAAAAGGTTATTCTTGTAGCATTATAGTTGCTAATACTGTTTCCTATAACATCTAGGTGTTTCAGATACAACATAATCGTTTTATGCAACCACTACAGACAATATATGGATTCTTTGCCCTAAATCATAGGCCATGTGCCATAATAACATTTATTTTGCAGGACACAACTGCCCAAAGGGGAGTGTCTCTCGCAAAAGTGAACAGGTGATAATCCCAACCTATTTATGCTATCATCTACCTAAGGTAGTCGGCGGAATATGCGCTTTCCATCACTAGCAGACCTCACATACGAATGGGGGAGAATGAACACTGAATCAAGGACACTGCATAACACCCTCAGGGACACATTTAGATGATTGGTACTATTAACCTGACACATTGACAGTCCCAGAGCATATGTATTCATAAACATTTGTTGAGGTACATGCTGTTTATGACTCATACATGTCATTATTCATTACGTGTATTCTGCCACCTGTCCACCTAATATCACTAGTTCTAGAAGGGTTTAGTTGGGATGTGTTAGATTCTGATTCGTAATCACAGACATCCATGCTAATCAGGTACAGTTAACTGATATAGTCCCTATGTGTTCCCCCAATGGTTTACGGACTATCCAGTAGATGTGCTTTTAAGGTTTGGGAGGTATGGTTGTCTGCTATACCCACATAGGAATATTAATTCCACGGGGCGGGCCTAATACATCTCTACCAACCAACACCTATACACTTAGGCCCATGATTGCATACCCATGATTCCCCTATCTGACATCCCTCTACAGCACTCATCCTTACTGTGAGCACAGATGGGGTATGAACACACCCCTACACACTGTCCATGCTCCCCATGTCAGGACACATGCACGTTTTGTCAACCCATGTGTTTTTAGACTTGCACAACCTACTGTTCCATTTACAGCTACATCCTGGTCGCGTCAATCATCACAGGTTTGCCTACAAGGCGAATTTTTGGTGTCCCACAAAGGACCCAGTGATCCATGTTTGAAGTGTAGACCTTGCAGATCTCTCCCACTGGTAGTTTCCTGCTGGTGGTCTGGAAAGCAGCGGTGTATTTACCTTTATTGCATGTCTGTATGTCTCACCAGCCTAGCTGGTGTGGGAGGTAGACGTTTTTTTATTGGACCTCCCACTAACATATGCCCGGTCTGAACATATGTTACCCGTAATTGCTGTAACACAACCTAGGTATGTACATGTGTATATTTACAGTAACATATACATATATACTCACACACACAAAAAAATATATAAATATATATGTGTGTGTGTGTGTGTGTGTGTATATATATATATATAATATATATATGTGTGTGTGTGTGTATATATATATATATATATATATATATATATATATATATATATATATATATATAATATATATATGTGTGTGTGTGTATATATATATATATATATATATATATGTGTGTGTGTATATATATATATATATATATATATATATATATATATATATATATATATATACATATACATATACATCTGTGTGTCCGTTGACCAATACATTTCCCACTCATATGCACTTAGACATGCGTATTGGGTTTTATATATGCTTCACCAGCATACTATTGCCTTAGTCATTATGACACCGACACTTCACTCCGGTTATCTTGTAATCAGTATTTAGCACGTTATACAGCGGACATAGATCGCAATATGTTCATGTACGGATTACCAATGGTAATTGGGATGTGATACAGTGTCATTTGACCTGTTCCTTATCTGCACAGCCTATTATTCCAGGTACTGTCTTTGTTTGTCTGTGCACATTCATATTAATGTCAATAAATGGTGTATATGGATATATATCTATTACATACTAGATGACCTACACGGGGCGGTCCATTGGAACCGGCCCAAACAACCTTGGCACTCCTGGATCCATAATCGCATACCCATAGTTTCTCCACCCCACCCGTGTTGAGTTTCCACGAGTAACAACCGTTATCCACTTGATATCGCAGCCATGACGCACCTTTACACATTGCCCTCTCCAGAGCGTTTGGGGCCCTACACACATTTTGTCCCACATCGTGCATTCACAGGGTCTCCCGCCATTTATATTTGCACATACGTGCCTTTCCTGGTGTTATGGATTACGGCCATTTGCGGTTTACAAGTGCAGGTGGTCCCAATATGGACTACATTCTGTCTGTGTGTAATGTAGACATAGCAGTTCAACAATGTTATGAACACTGGTAGAACCCTGCCTCTGGTGTGAATAGCGGTGCTTTACTCACTCTTGGGCAGCTTTATCTGACATATGCTGCAAGCACTATATAATACCTTAGTTGCTCCCGATTCCCTTCACAACCCCTGTGTATGCTTTATTCTTACAGCGTTCATTCTTTATACATATACATATATATATATATATATATATATATATATATTATATGTTTGTGGCTATAGATCTATACACACACACACACACACACACACATATATATATATATATATATATATATATATATATATATGTGTGTGTGTGTGTGTGTGTATATATATATATATATATATATATATATATATATATATATATATATATATATATATATATATATATATTACATCTGTACATAAAAACATACATTTCCTATGCTGGGAGCTGCTTACACCCATGCAGGCGCACTCGCCTATGCTTACTGTGAGTTACATATGTTTACTGCCACTTATTTGTGCTTACGTGTTCCTTATTCATTATGACAGTACCACTTTGAAGGAATCCGGTTAATGTCCCCATGCGAAACACACTTTCACCTTTACATGTTTAAATGCTGGCTTTGCAGCACAGCGACATTCATTCCACAAGGAAAATGATATGTGCTATAGTCGAACTTGAACCGGAAATGCCTTTACGTTAGGCAGATGCTCTAACCACTACACTATTGGTGTTCTGCCTCATTTATATGTATACCCATGGTTCATAGTTACCGAACACACGTCTCAACACTTCACTTACACAGCAGGCATCCATTCTCCTGCTGGGAAAACCGCAGTACTAAACATGCTCCATTCCCTATTCCCTACTGCTCTGGACCCATGCTGCATGATTACTCACTCCGAATATATTCAGAACTACAAAGCTTATAGTCCTGGCACATATGTGTGCGGTCATCCAGGTTTAGACTTGTCCGACTGGAGACCGGAAAAGCCCTGTACCCATTTGAAAGTCAGAATTAGCACGTGGACAGAGTTAGTCCCAATGTTACCATTCTACCTGTGTTTACAGACACAGGGGTTTGCCCACCTCTGACCAGCTTGATATGTCAGTACTACATAATACGGGGTGGGAGGGTTCCGATGTTGTTTCCTTTCACATCCGTTATGACTGCTTTATTGTGACCATGTTCATTCATATATATATCTGTCTGTACATACACATACATATACACCTACATACCTATTTACATTTCCCATACTGTTGAATGTCCGCCGCGCATCCCCGCTGGCTTTACCTCCCTATATCCGACTGACATTATTCTGGGCATCACATAAAATTAGCAGCCCTTGCATGGCTAGGACCCAGACAGACACACCACAGTCACCGGTTTGACCACTACACTATCCGTGGTACATTCCGCATGGATGGTTGCTAGGATATATGACTTCACTACAGGTATTCAACAGTACTGGCAACAAATGTGACAGTTTGTTGGTGTACATATGTGTACGGACCTCTCAACCATTCAGGGACTAATTTCAACAGTAACAGGGTCAAGGCAAGGACAAATCAGAGACAATCACGGGCACTTTTAAAATATTAGTACTATTAACTTGAAACGTTGACATAATCAGAGCATATGTATTAATACTTATTTTCTGAAGTAAAAGATGTCTATTACTCTTTATTGTCATTATTCATTCAGTGTAATTCACCACCTTTCCTCCAAAGGTCACTGATTTTAGGGGGGTGTAAGAGGTTGGCCAGTTATTGTGTGAATGCTCTGACTATTGGTAGGGTTGCCACCTTTTCATATGACCAGGATGGGATATATTTGGGACACACCAGATTTTTCAGGGCAACACATACCCACGGTCAGTACAACAGATAGTACTTTTGTTTTATGCCTAAATGTAACCTTATTGTTGTAGCAGTTTAGCTGCTTCTTCTGTTTCATTTACTTACTTATTCTGTTTCTTGTAACATGTAGGTATTTTACATATGGAAATAACTATTGTATGTGACTATTTCGTAAGATGTGGGACATAATTATGTCCTACGATTGCAGGATATTTTACATTTATAATGGTTTTGGTATGGACACAACTGCCCAGAGTGGGACTGTCCCTCACATTGTGGGACAGGTGGTAACCCTGACCATTGGGCTAGACTTAGCTATTGGCGGTGCGCTAACATGATGCATTTTGCTTCCACTTGGTATAACTATCGACACTACAATAGAATATGGACACGGGGTTTTAAATGTCATTTGTTCGAGGGATGGGGACTCAATATTCAGCTACGTGCATTTGTGTTTGCTTCTTATTTTTGTGTTCGCAAAATTGTCTTGCATGCTTTGCATATGTTTCAGTATCCATGGACACTGACAGGTGTGATTACTATTAGAGGCAGGCTGCACTATTCAGCATTTTAGGTTGCACGTAAACAGCTGACATGTCCACGCCTCTTTGCGGTGCTTGGACACTCCCCATGCACTCGCACACGTTTCCTATGCACGTGGATGTGGCAGCAGTGCGCCTTCATTAATATGCATATGGCGCCGCTACTGCTCCATCAGTACACTGCATGGTCGGCGCAAGCCTAGCGCCGTTGTTGCGCTGAGCTTCATGACTCCCAGGGGATAGCAATTTCTCAGAACAGTAGTTTCAAAGTACGGGATTCATTTATACACACTTTGTAAAAATGTGGTTTATCTAATCAACTGTATAAATGTTGTGAGACAGAACAGCCACTCAGAACTAGGATGAATGCCCATAGAGACACAGTTACAAACAAAATGACTGACAGACCAGTGACAGCACACTTTTCCCAGTCTGACCAGTCTGTTTCAGATATGACCATTATGGCTCTTTAAGGACATTTCTGTGCACCCATGGAAGGAAGAACAATTGAGATTAAGCTAATTCAATGGGTCAGTCTGGCAGTTTGTGTTTGAAACTAGATGTTGATTTTATGAGACACTTTAGTACTTAACTTTTTTCTCTGAGCAGCTAACATTGGACACAAATAAGGTGTACTGAAGAAACTGCAACAACTGTTTATTTTTCTTGTATATGCTTTCATGATAAATTTACCCTAAATCCAAACTGCCTGCTATCTCAGAATGCTAACAGTAACTTTAAGATTATGGTCTCTATTTTATTACCTGTGTTTTATTTATGACAAGTAGTTATTTTCACATAAGGAAACATTCTGATCAGAACAGTTATTGTTGTCTTTCGGCTTTTCTCAGTTAGGGGTCGCCACAGCAGAACTCTGGTCCGCTAATGATTGGCCGTACATTTTCACGAATGCTGAGGTGTCAGCTCGACGTTCAACCTTCAACGAAGGCATGCCCATTTATGCATGTCTTTTGAACACCCACCCAACTGCGGGGAGGACATGCAGACTCCACACAGAAGGCACTCCCTGCACTCCAGCTGAGAATCGAATATGAGAACCTCTTGCTGTGAGGCAACAATGCTACCGCTGCACCACAGCGCATTGTACATTCTGATCAGAACAGTAATACAAAACATTCTCCTGTATGCTGTTCTTCAGGGGTATCTGTCAGAATGTTAGACTGACATAACAGATGTTATTTTCTCTCTGTCTTTTCCTTTCAGTTAAACCACAATCTACGCAGTGCATTAACTGGCACAACATTCATACATTCTAACCCTATATCTTATTCTCTTAGTAGTCCCTACCTTTCTCATCAGCATGTTATCCAAATAAATCTCTCTCACAAATTATAAGTTCTTGTTTTCCTTCTCTGGATTTAACTAATCTCTATACAAATCTTTTGTATTGTGATTTATTGTCAAAAAATCCAAGCAGTTCTCCAAGAGTAATCTCTGCTAAATGACTCTAATGTAACATGCCAAACTTTGTTTTTTATAGCATGGCATTATCTGTCCTTCTACAGTTTTAGGCTCATCCACACAGTGTCTGTTGGTCTAACTCTGAGGTTCAGTCATATGAATCTTCTGAAATGCATAGTTTTTCCACATTATCATTATTCAAGTATTTTTAAGACAATTGGAAAATTATGCAATTTCTTTTCCAGGCACAAGTGGATATTTAAGCACCATAGCATAACTCCTGATGAAGAGCTCATGCCTACTCTACTCAAAAAATGGAGTAATTGTAAAACCTATGTTTTCCCAATAAAGGGTCTTGCAATCATATCTGTGTTCCAATGTCTTAATGCAATATTTCAAAGTGATTCATTCTGTAGAATGGATTTCCTAAAAAAAGCATCATTTATTCTTGTCTGCTTATATTTCTTCTTATTCATTGTAAAAACATAGACTTCCAGGCATAAAAATTAACAGAAGGTCATGGCGGGTGGGGGTTATTTGGAGGTTTATTCAAATGGTAGGACCGCTCTGGCTCTCTCTGCTCCCCTACCCTGCCCCCATTTCACACTTCTCATAGATTTATCGTTACCCCATATCACCTGACTCATCCCACACCCAATCATAGTACAATTACTCTGTAGCTATTAACCACACCCATACCCAATAAGACACCATCCCCCTCTCTTCCAACCAACCAATCACCAAACACACTCTTCACTCAACTAACCAACTCTTCTCATATCCCTTCACTACACAGGCCTCACATCATGACAACAACCCTCCAATCCCACATCCATACCATCCCCATACTTCTGCTTTCCCTAACCACCTGTCTCTACTTAATGGCCATTAGTACATCCTACCACCTCCCACTAATCAATTTGCACTGTTACAAGTCTCCCACCCTTCCTCATACCATGAATAACCAGTGCATACTCACAATCATACAACCAGTCACCAATCACCCTCTTCTCTGTTAGCTCACTTCCCCAATCCATTACATCTCACAAACCAAAAAACACCCTAGCCTCAAACATCACTTCCTAATAGTTCTCTGCCTTAAAACTATTACCAACATTGCAGCTCAACTATTACTGGGAGGGGACATCCACCCCAACCCCAGTCCAACAACTAGTTCCAATGGCACATCCAACCCTAATTTTCCTTTCAATCTCAAATCCACTGATATACTTATACTGAACCTAAATATCCATAGCATCCTAAACAAAATAGAAGAATTACATTCGGATATCTATCATTACAAGCCAAATATAATGGTTATCACAGAAACATGGCTTAAACCCCATATAAAAGACAACACTATAACCCCACCCCCCGGTTACAACATATTAAGAGTACGTAGACCACAAAGAAGAGGAGGAGGCATCACCCTTCTTTTTAAATCCAATCTAAAAGTCCAGCTCCATCAAAAAGTAACCCCAAACTTCAACAGCACTGAGACCCTCTTCACTAACCTTGTACCAAACCAGCACAAACAACTAAACTTACTCAGTATCTATATTCCACCAGGAAATGACCTTTGACACCCTAGAATACATACTCCACTGGGCATCCCACTCCCTCTCCCAGGAAACAATAGCCCTAGGTGACACCAACATAGACTGGAACACCTTAAACTCTCCAACAGCCATCAACCACATAAACCTGTACAACTTCACTCTACTCTTACACTCACCCACAAGAACTGAAAAGACCACCAAAAGAGAATCCATCTTGGACTGGATCCTCACTAACCAGCCCACCATGTGGGACACTACCTGACTCATTCAGTGACCACAATCCAACCTTTCTCCTCCGGCACAAACTTAGACATGCCAACCCTCCTCCCTACTACAAACCCACTCCCAGAAAAACTTCCTCTCAGAGCAATTCTTAGAAATCCTAAAATACTGCAACTGGGCATCCCCTAATAACCCTCCCCTGGATAATGCAGTAGAATACTTTAATTCCACATTTCTAGAGGTTCTAAACCAAATAGCTCTACTCAAAACAGGGTACGAAGTAACCCTGCCCTTTGGTTAGAAAAATCTACAAAGACTCTACTCAAGGATAGGCACAAAGCCTGGAAAATTTGGCAACAACACATAACACCCAAAACTAGGCAAACCTTTTCTAAACTTAGGAATAAAGCAAAAACCAGGTCAAATCAGATAAACAACCACTATATTTCCTTACAGAGGAAATACAGCAACAACCCACAAAAATTCTGGGCTGCAGTGAACAACATCCTCCAGCATGGAAAAGCCACTACTCCGCCACCAAACATTGAAGGCCCTGACCAAAACATAGCTTCAAACTTCAATAACTATTTTACCTCCTCAATACTGAAACGAGTGAATAACATGTCACCCACTACCCAACCACTACCCCTAAAAAAACTAACTCTCCCCACTTATCACTCAAACCAGTACCAACATCAACCATTCAAAAACTCTTAGCTAAATTTAAACCAACTACCCATGTCACTGACAATCTACCAGCCATATATCCAAATTGCATCCAAAGCCATTGCCTACCCCAACTCCCTACTTGTAAATAGGACCATTTTAATCTTCACCATTCCATCCTTATGGAAAATATCCTACATCATCCCCCTCCACAAGGGCGGCCCATCTACTGACCTCTCCAACTACCGTCCCATTGTGATCCTATCCCCCATATCTAAAATCTTGGAAAAATGTATCCACCATCAACTCCTCACCCACCTACTAACCAACAACATACTATCTAAAACCCAACATGGATTCAGACCATCCCATAGCACTAACACTGCCCTAATTAACTTCTCCAATACTATAAACTCGCACAGGAATCAAGGTAAACTGGTTTCCGCCACCTTTTTAGATCTATCCAAGGCATTCGACACAGTTTCCCATAACAAGCTCCTTACCTGGTTCTCTGAGCTTAACCTTGATAATCCCTTCCTGGAATGGTTCAGCAATTACTTAAGAAACTAGTCACAATCTGTCAAATGGGCCAACTCCCTATCCCCCCGCTCCCCATTACATGTGGTGTCCCCCAGTGCTAAATCCTAGGCCCCCTTCTCTTTTTAATATATTTACAAACAACCTCCATCTAGCAACCAGCAAAGCTGATATTGTTCAGTATGCAGATGATGCAACCCTAATCTGCTCAGCACCCAACATCCATCTACTACTAAGTAAAGCCCAAGAATTCTTCACTGAGATACAGAACTGGTTAAACAACCATCAACTAATACTAAACCCAAAAAAGACACAACTAATGCTATTCCACCCAACTAAACATTACAACCCCACATCCACCATCCTTTCAGCCAATAACACCCTTATAACAGAGTTCAAATTACTAGGTGTCACTATTGATCAATTTAAATTCAATAAACACATATCCCAGACCATCTCTAAAGTTCATTAAAAGCTAGGATGCCTGTACAGTAGCAAACAGTACCTCACCCCCAAGTCCAGGGCTACCATTGCCAGAAGTCATCTCTTATCAACATTGCTGTATGCCTGCCCAGGTCTAACCAAAATCAATAAATCTGGCCTTAACAAACTCTCTACTTGCTACAATAAAATAGCCAGGTTCGCTGCCAATACTAAATTATGCTCCCACCACTGTTCATCCCTACTCAAGCTGCACTGGCTAGAATTCCCAAACCTACTGCATTACCAATAACTCATCATCACTCATCGAATTCTATATCAGAGGGGGAACCCCTGCCCTAGCTGTCATAGTAAACTTTCACAACTCCAGCAGGGAACTACAATCAAGCAACAAATCCTTGATTGTGGCAAATCCATGCAAGAACAGCTCTGGGGAAGCCCTATTCTCCTATGAAGTGGTTAAAGCATGGAACAGTGTTCCACCTGACCTCAGGATACAGACCCGTGGAGCCATATTTAAGGACCTTCTAAAAACCCACCTCTATACTAACCCCCCTTTGCTACTGCAAATACACCACCTTACACCCTTCCAGGCCATAGGGAGACCAATCTCTTAAGCCCCGATGCCCACATGATACCCCAACCGAGATGCTCTGTTCATTTTTTTGCACATTTAGTACCATTTGCCTACTTCTGGGTTCCTCGTGTTCATACATCGTACGTCTATTATAAGACTCTAGGATCTCCTGACCGAATCAAGAATTATGCTCGTGCTTTCTAGCTGTAAATATGGACCTACTTCCTTGCACCTTATGTGTCTATCACGGTACTTTCACTGCAAACTTACTGATCCTCTGATTGCATTATGCTGCTCACATGAATTTTTCCTGTCTTTCTTTCACTCACAGGTCATCATACTTGCCAAATGGATTAACCTATGTAGTATTACTTTTTTTATTCACGTATGTGATGTCTATTATGCTGTTCATTTGATATGTGATAAGTGATGTGTATTATGTTGCTTGTTTGATATTTACTGTATTTTTATTCACACATGTTAACATAGCTAGCAAGTGTATTAACCTATGTATTTTCCACCATATCAACCTATGTATTGTTCACCATATTACTTATTGGAGCTTTTCTCCCCAGGCCGCTGCTGAAAAAGGACACCTGTGGTCTAGTTGGATTTAATCCTGGTAAAACAAATGTTAAATAAAATAAAAATAATAAAAAATTAAATAATAAAAATTATAAGCTAAGAAGTTCATCCTAGGATATGATGTTATGATCTAGACAAATTATGAAATTATGTATTTTATATATCACAAGCTTAATTAATGCTACAAAAATGTTGATTATCCATTTTTTTCCTAAAACTAAGAGCATTATTTATTCAGCAGTACATTTTATACAAAGTAATCTGATAATGTAAAAGCAAAGCATTTTCTATCTAATTGGTCTTCCAGAATGGTTGGACACTTGTAGATTTTGTTATATGATTCTCAGTTTAATTTCTCCAAGTCTTTTGAGTTTCTAATACCATGACAGGAAACTACCTCATTCCTAAATCAAAGTATGATTAAAGTTTGTGAAATTAGTATTGTTTCAGTCCTTGATGTTAGCCAAAACCTCTCTTCATAGCACTTACAATGTGCCCAGAACTGACTCCTTCAGCAATTCATATGGAGTTACATGTATTAGTAGCATATCTAAATATTTTTTATGAGACCAACTGCTCCTACTGCTTTTGGAACTGTCTAAGTATCCATCTCCCACACTGTCCTTGTTTCTGCCTGCAAATCCTGGTATTGTATAACTTTGTGTGTCTGTCTATATAAGACACTGTACTCAGTGGGTGTAGCAATTTCAATTATCAAGGGTACTGTTGTCATTTTTATCTGCTTTTCTCGCATCTATTTTTTGAACTGTTGGTAGAGGGTGACCCCATGTGAAAAAAACGTCATCATTCTCTATAATGCTTTGTGGCTTACGTTTCCAATGCTTCTCAGCTACTTCCTTATTGTAATGTTTGTACCAGCCCCAGTGCAATAGTCTTGCCACATTATTATGCCTTTCAGTATACAGGGCCTCAGCGTTAGTGTATCATACACAGCAACAAGATATATTACTGTTTCCTGTTCTGTTTTACACAGCCTGCATTTGTCTATTTGTCCCAGCCCCCCTTTGAACAAACCACTCTAAACACTAAAGCCATTTGTCGATCTTTATTGAATATTATCATAACATGAACTTTAAACATATAAAATAGCATCAGTTGCCTTCATAATGCTCAGGGCAGCGTAACAACTCACCCTGCTCGATCACACCTCAGGGCAGCGTACCTGCTCACCCTGAAACCTCTTCCACCAGGGCAGCGTACCTGCTCACCCCCCCCCCACGAAATAATAGGTAGCGTTACTGCTCACCTTTAAACCACACAACCATTGGCCAAATCAAACCACATTCCTTAGAGGGGGAACACTTCTCTGCCACCAGCCTGATCCCAGGCTGTTCCCCCTCCTAAACCTTGATCTGCAGCATATCCTGTAAAAACAGCTTCAGATGCCAATTAAAAAGATCCAAATCTAGCTCATTGAGATGAACCCCATCCCTGTGGTACCAGCCTTCCTTTGCCCAAAGTCTCCATGCTGAATGATATGCATCCCAGGGGTTCTTAACTGCTTCACCAGTGTATGATTAACAAACCTTCTAGCCTTTTCAATTGCCTTATAACTGCACGCATAACCCAACATAAGCAAGGAATCAACTCTGACCACACAATTTCCATACATGGATACCCAGCCTTTAGTCATAACAAATCATGCAAAATAAGCTCTGCTAAATGCTTCTTGGACAAAATATCCAAATCACTACCCCCCAAATTAATTATTATGCCAGGACACCCTAACATCAATTTAGCCTTCTCAAATTCGGACAGTAACCTATCCCAATGCATATTTCTAACCCCATGCCAAGAAACAGAGCATCCTAAATGAGATAAACCCAAATTTCTTCCATCCTCCCTGATTAAAGCACCCCTCTCTGCCCAGTGAACGTACGATGACCCAAAATGAGTATACGTTTCCCTAAAAACAAAGGAGAAATTGATGTTAATAAACACAATCACTATCATCTAATAGAAGATAAAAACACATTTGATGACCACCCCCCCATTCTTTTAATAACCTCAATTGAACTACCTTATCTAGCCAAATTCAAAGCCCTCCCAATTCTAAAAGAGTGGGCTGCAAACTTTTCAGCAAGAAATACCATACAACCCAAAATCCTCCTAATCAAATGAATAAGTCTACTACTGAAAACTACCTTGCCATCCCTTGTACAAAAAAACAACCTGTCTGAACACCCCAACCTCCTACTCCTGAATTCTCTAGCCCAGGCTACCGGGCAAAGGCTAAGATTCCTATCTGCTTTGATCACCACCGTACATCCCCTACCCAACTGATCCATCTTGCTGTTCTGTAATACAATGTTAACCTCCCTCTCAGCTACAATAATGTCCTTCCAACATAATGAACTAACAATTCCGATACCTGGAAAGCCCCAAAATATAACCATGTACATAGTGTGCCCCACATGAAATAATCCAACGACCCACCCTGTAATAACCGTAACCCCTGTAACAAAATCTTCAATATTCCCCTTGTAATTTGCCATCGAGCATCTCTACACTCCACCATCACCCTCCCCCACCCTCTCAACATATGCACCAGTGTCCAGAACTTTGTAAAATCCTGCAATCCCCCAACTTAACAAAATTGCTAATAACCACCAAATCCACTTTGACTGTCTGCAAGGCCTTACCTTTCTCCCATGCACTAGCCACATAACTTAACAATAATCCTTCCGACCACACCCTTTCTTTGTCTGGCAATTGCAAAACAAATTGATTAAAATCAAAAAGAGCCTTACCGTATGCCTTCTTTGTAGAAGAAGCCCAAGAATGCCACATCAAATGCCTGATTATCCTGTCCCAAGATTCCAAACCTACTCCTGCATTGTTTCTGGCACCTTGGCCGCCCACAGAGCCAGCCCTCAAAACCTGCAAAACTGAAAGCGGGACAAACTATCAGCAATATAATTCTTAACCCCTGGCACTTGCACCACTGTAAAAGAAAAAATTATTAACAGGCTCTGCAATACCAGTTTTCGCAATACCATCATCAACAATTCTGCTCTAGCTGTCTTCTTTTGCAACACCTTCACCACAGCCATATTATCAGAATGGAAAACTACCCACTTGTTCCTCTACTGCTCCTTCCACACCGAAGCTGCCCATATCGGCATTAACTCTAGAAAAGCCACATCGCGCCTCCATTCTTCATTCCAATCCTGAGGCCATTCTGCTGCATACCACCTCCCCCTAAAATAAGCATCCATGCCAATACCCCCCGCCACATCTGTAAACAACTGATGTTCCTCCTGACACACCCAATCTGATTGCCAAAAGGAAATCTCATTAAATTGTTGCAGAAAACCATCCCGCAACTTCAAATCCTCCCGCACCAGCTTGGTCGCCCTCACCCAATGATGCTTGGTCCTACCCCCTTTCAACATATAAGCTAAAGCCCTTCAAAACATCTGCCCCCCCCCCCGTATGGCTGAACGCAGCCTCTCTATCTTATCCTTAGGTAAGCGAAACAATCTCTGTTCCGCATCTACCGTTAACCCCAGAAATTCCAAAGCTCTCGCTGGACCTTCCATCTTATGCTGTGCCAACAGTACACTCAATTCTTCATACATGCTTGTAAAGTCCTGCAACCCATATTGAGCTCCTCCTCCCTTCTCCTACTAGCAAAAAATCATCCAAATAATGCACTGCCTTCTGCGTACCCACCCTCTGATTCCAGATCCAGTATAAAAGGGTACTAAATGTCTTGAATGTTGTACATGCTACGGAACAACCCATCAGCATAGCCGTATCAAAATAGTACCCATCACCAAACTTTATCCCCAATAACGGCCAATCCTCCCTCCTGATGGGCAACAAACAAAAAGCTGACTCAGTCAACTTTGACCAGCTGTGGCTCTTGAAATTCCCTGATGACCCTCACTGCATCATCCAAAGAGGTGTAACGCACCTTAACTTCATCTGCAGTAAAATCATTCACTGACCCCCCCCTTCAGGAAATGAAAAATGATGTAACAATCTAAACTCCCCAGGGCGTTTCTTTGGAACTAACCCCAAAGGCGACAACTTGTAGCTCACAAAAGACAGATTATCAAATGGACCCCACAAACGCCTTGCCCTACACTCCTTTCCCCATCAGGTCTTCCAAGATGTCTTCTTTCCCTTACACTGAATGGAGGTTCTTAGAACCCTCCCCAATCCCACAGTGGACTTTAAAGGAAATCCCCACTGAATCCCCTGTATGACCTCAATCTTTAGGGAAAGACCAGGAAACTGCCAAAGCATCTCCTCCAACACCTCCACCTTAATCAGGAAGGGCACCCCTCCCCCTATTGCCTCTAAAGGATCCAAATGCCATGGATCCATGAAAATTACCCCTACCCCAAGCTGGCTGTAACCTCTGAAAGGCAAGAAAGTCACCCTCCCACCCCGTACCATTGTTGTTCCATGACCCAAAACCCTGCTGTCCGCAGTAAGTCACAGAATGATTTCCCCCACATCTTAAGCAGGTGTGTGCAAATTTGCATCCGACCCATGAACAAATACCGTTGTTAAACTGCCAACATACTCCACCTGCATCAGCCATCATCCTAGCTAACCATATATCAGGATGACGTACCTCCAAATGCAAGGACTGGTCAATGGCTTTCTATTTGCGGAACTGCTGATCATACCACAACCATGTGATCCCTGGCCTTAAATGCTGTGCCTCCCAAATGGTGAGGATGTAACCCAAAAGGGGCAAAGCCAACGCTCCATCCTTCTCCAGCTGCACCGCCATGTAATAAATAAAACCGACCACCCACTTGTCCCACGTCCCAGGTCTAAGCTTACCTGTCCTCTTCCTCCCCAACACCACTAATGCAGCCAGCAAGTCTTTGCCAGTATCTGACTCTGTTTCCACTAACCTCTGGTGCCCTTCTGCATATATCAGCTCAAAACACATCAACATGCTCACCTTTCCAGATCTTCTCCTTCACTGTCCCCGGGATGTGCAGGCTTAAAATAACTGTTCTGTTGTCCTGTCCCAGGGCCTGAGTGGCTAACCAGTCCCCCATCCACAGCCCAAAGTCAGATCCTACCTCTGAGCCAGCCAAACTGTCCCTATAACCCAGATCCACTCCAGCCACCCGCATACCCAACTGCCTGTACCAACCGCTTTTGCACCCTCCCTGCCACTTGTTCTCCCCTTTCCAGGTTCCCATCCAACAATATTCCAACCTCATCCCCCTCGTCATCCTCACCAGCTAGTTCCCCAGCCATTGGTAAATTAATATCATTACCCGCACCTTCGCCTTGCGACGTACTGGGAATCGGGGCAACCATTGCCACCGTCTGCTTCTCCACCTGCTGCCTTTTCCCCTGGCCTGAAGTCTTCATCACAGGGTGCTGTCTCTTCTGACCTGGAACTGGCTCTGGCTCCGGCTCCACCACTGCCTCGGACCTTGCCACGTCCTGGAATAATTCCTCCACCTGGGCTACGATAGCTTGCCATCACTGGCGTAATCCTGTTACTTTCACCATAGGTTATCTGGACGTGAGCTAGCTGTACTATCCTCCACCAACTCATGCCAAATGTAACTACGTCCTTTAGCTCCCAACACTTAGATCATCCTGAGTCCCAGCCTTCCTTGCCTCACTTCCTTAACAACTCCAATCCCCTTCCACTCCTTCATTACCCTGACACTAATTCTAATCACCCAATCACCTACTCCCCAGTCTTGCACCCCCCCTGTCCTTTACTCGTGAGTCCAGGACAACTTAGTTTGTCCCAAACTACAGTTCTCCCACATGTTCAATTGACTTTGTAAACCAATATGTATATAGTCCACTATCCTGAAACCCTAATATTGACCTTCCATCTTTTGGTTTAAATTCCGCTCTCCTTAACCATTTCTGCATCAGGTCCTGATCAACATGAGGTTGTTCCAGCAGTTTTCTATACTTGCAACTATATTTATGCCTTTTCCACATTTCTTGCATTCTCATCTGATCTTTCTTCTTCTATTTTTTCTTTTGTTTTTTTGGCACGTTCAGTTGCTGCCTGATTTTTGTCTACTTCCGGTTGGATTTCCATTCCTACTTGACACTGATATACTTCTGCTAAACTAAGCATGGAAGTCATCTTAGAGTTTGTTCTTTTTGTGTTTCAAAACTTTCACTATGTTTGGATCTGATATGTATGCAGTCCTACGTTTGCAGATCTATACATGCAATAATTTGTAAGGAGGCCTATACCTCCTTCAGAATGAGCATTATATAATCTTGGTATTCACTGATTTTTATACCTCATTTGATAAGCATGAAGCCTTTTTCTTACTTTTCTGACCAAATGATCCAATAACTTTTGTAGAAAGTCAGTTACCCCAAAACTGTAAGAACAAGAAGAACAAACTGGTTTATAGCTTGGCCTTTGTTCCTAAGTGTCAAGGCAGTTTTCAGTATTAATTGTAGTCTTCTAAAATATTCTTTACGGAGTTTTGTTCTCATTTATTCATGTTTCATAGTCAATCCTTCATGAATTCCCAAATATGTATGTGTTTCAGCCTGCTCAGGTTTCTTTATATCACATTCATGTCCCAGACTAATACTTTCTCTGTCATGTAGCTTTCCTGCTTTAAATGTTGCTTTTGTACATCTATCAAGACTAAATGACATTCTTATATCATTTGGAAAAGTTTTGACTACTTCTAGTTGCACTCTCGGTACCTAATCTGATGAACCATACAGTTTTAAATCATCCACAAAAAGAACATGAGAAGTCTTTATACGGTGTTGTCATCTGCAAGCCAAGTTGTAACTATGAACTAATCTGTTAAGTAGACAGATTAATTTGTTAAGGGCAAGACAGAAAAGCAACGCTGACAAGGAATCACCCTGGAATATACCCATCTGAATTTTTTTTCTCTGCAGTAATAATTTGTCATTTATCATGGATTACCTCCAAGGTGGTTTACCACTGTTTCATGGTCAGTGTAATATAATTGATCAGTGTAGGGTGCATCTTATACATCCGTAAAAACTCCTTTATCCATGAATGTGTAATGCAGTCAAAGATTTTTTTGCAATCTGTCTATGCCATACTCCGATTCTTCCCATTTTGCAATTCTCCATTATGGCTTTATTTAACAGCAAATGATACTTTGTTCCTTATGACTTTCTTTGTTTACCCTTTTGTTTTATTACCATGATTGAATTTTCTGATAAATGACTCTATACTTTGTCGGCATCAGTTCCAGTATATAGTTATATTGTCGGAAAGTAAGTTATTGGGCTATAGTTTTTGCTATAGTTTGCATGTTCAGTCTTAAGGACGAGTTTCATTTTTCTGTTGTTAATCAGGTTGGTGTGTAGTCAGGGTGTTGCTTATTAATATGGTAATCTGTAGAGACATTGCCCTTGCCAAAGGGAATGATAATGCATTTTGTTGCATTAAGTTTAAGTCCATGACTTTGGCAGCAATCATTAGTTTGAGTAAGCCCTTCTTGTAAAATGTTGACACAATTTGGGGACTCTGTGACTGCACCCAGACTGCAATCAGCAGACTTTGTCAGCCACAGACCTTTTGTTTTTGCCTGTACTTCAGAGAAGTAGATTCCTAACAACAGGGTCTCCAGCACCAACACCTCTGGTAACTGGTCTGCTGGTGGAGGTGGAATCCCCTATTTTGACTATATGTTCTGTTGGTGAGCCAGTTTGCGACCCACCTGAGAGTATATGGGTTGATCCTCAGCTGGGTGAGTTTTTTAATGATGCCCAAGGTGGAAATTGTGTTAAAGGGTTTGGCTAAGTCTAGGTAGGCTGTATGCACAGATTTATCCTCGTGTAGGACTTTGGTGTCTTTCTTGAAGTCCACCAGGTTCAACAGGCATGATCTGCTCTTGACGAAACCAGACTGGGTTAGGTCAAGTGTTTTTTAGCCTCCAATATCTTTGTTGATAAGGTCCATGATGACTGTCTCCATGGCCTTGCAGATAAGGTTGGTTAGGCTTGTGGGTCTATAGTTCCCAGGGTCAATGGGTGCGCACCCCCTTTGTGCAAGGGGATGATGGTAGCTGTTTTCCATTCTACAGGGACAAAACAAGTGCTTAGGCTGTGCTTAGAGAGTACTCAAAGGTGTTGCTAATTTGTGTTTTAATCCATTTGGAATGCAGCCTGGGATGTTATCCTTGGAGATAATGGGGGTGGGGGAGAGAAGTTTTCACTCAACCTGTCCGCCAGTATGTTGGTTATTTATATATATGTGGTACTGTTCACCATAAGTTCAGCTCAAATCTGGGCTTTTCCTTTAAGGTTTCAGATGCAGCTAAATAATGCTTTATGGTTATCCTTAGCTAAGGATACTCAATTAGATTTGTAGCTAGCTTTAGAGGGCTTTACACAATGTCTATTTGCTTCTTCAAACTGAGAAGGGTGTTTCCAATTTTGAGACCGTTCCTTAATGTTCTTAGACAGTAATTTTTCTTTTGTCGTATAGCCTGTTTATGGCAGATGTTCACCAGGCAGGCTTGTTCTTTCTAGAGGATCTCGCTTTTGTCCTATCAAGTACAGCTGTGTCTTACACAGAGCATTGGTGAATATCCCAGTATAGGTGTTCTTGCCATCAGTGGGGACAAGAGCTTTGAAGCTGTTAACTCATTCATTAAAGCTCCTATATTCTCTTATTGAAAGGGGAAGAGCATCAAAGATATTTTAGTACATACTTTTCTTCTCCGGATTGTAGAGTAAGTCAGCCCCTGAATGTAGTAGGTACATTTCACTGTGGTAGATGTATTGCATGTAGATATATATGTAGAACATTTGAATATATTAATGGAATTCATTTTAAGGTAAATTGTAAAGTTTCTTGTAATACAGAATGGGTTGTCTATGTATTGAGGTGCCCTTGTGGCATGTTTTATGTGGGTGAGAGCAAGAGGGCTTTCAAGCTTAAAGTCCAGGAACATATTAGGGATATTAAAAATGCTAAACCTGAAAACCCTCTTGCAGTGCACTTTAAAGACTGCCATAATAAAAATCCAGATGGTTTACAATGTACTATATTGGAACATATTCCTGATAAAGGATTTAATTTTGATGTTAAGAAAAAAACTTTTGTATAAGGAAACTGTTTTTATATTGAAGTATGGAAATTTAAGTCTAGCAGGCATTAATGTAGAATGTAATTGGAACGTTTTTTTAACCTAATTTAGGGTTAATTATGTAATGAGTGGTTAATTGATTCTGTTATATATACTAGAGTGTTTAGAACTGTTTTATTCTCATTTGAAGGCTCCTTGGCGAAGCGCTAGAGGTTTTAATAAATTTTTGGTGGTTGGATCCTGGTTCCACTTTGTTTTCTTCAGCTTTGTCTACATTCTGTGAGTTTTGTTCATTGTTTCAGCTCAATCATGTCTCTCTCCCTGTAGTCCAGGGATGTATATCTCTAGTTGTTCACACCAACATGTACTATGACTGAATTAAAATAGTCAGCAAACAACCATACGCTCCGCAAGGATGGCATGCAGGGTCAAGCCAACAATGTAAACCACCAACGACCAGCAAAAAACGATAGTGAACACGCAATAATGAATATATAATGATTATTTATTTATAATTCCTTCAAATCCAGACCGGTTTCAGCTATTCAGCCTTTATCAATGAATACAATAAAGTTTTTTTGAATGAAATGAAGCAGCCTGCATTTATACTAGTCTCTGATTACCTGGAAGCAATATTACAGCACCACCCAGTGGCTGGAGTAACAAAGTGCATGTTCCATTCTTGATTAAAGCATATGACCAGTGACATAAAAATGCCAGAGGTGTAGATATTAAGTCATATTTTTAAAGATAAAAATCAAAGCTCTGGAAGTAAGCCATTATATGACATACATATTACAAGGTAATAGACCAATACCATAGTCACTATTTGTGAATCCATATCCTAGTGTAAAAAAGCAGAAAATATATACCACTAGTATATATATATTTTGAAGGGTGATAACCACAAGTTCAAGAAGAACTGAATAATAATGAACCAAGTACTGATCATATAATACATTGCAAAATAAGGCAAAAAGAGTATAGTAGCCTCATTCTCAGCTATATTATAGATTATAATAAATTGAAATAATATGCTTGTAGATAATACAAGTTCAACATTGTAATTGTACAATACTCAATGTTTAACGCCAACATACCAGATACGAATACCAAACCATACATATGCATATTCGTATCCTGAACAATTTTTTATCATGCTTTATAGAGTATAATATGAGCATTGGTAGGCCTAACCACCATTGAATGGTACTAATTCTTGATCTATATGAATGTTTGTTGTTGTAACCATGATTATGAAATCCTCCAGTGTTCAGTGAAACTCACAGATGGTCATTCAGACCTGGGGGGAATAAACATCCAAGGTTGGTTATCCAATATTGTTCCTTGTGGTTTAAAATGGTGTGCCAACCCTGTTGGTTGTACAGCTTTATACAGACACACGATACAACATCCCAATGCCCAGTTTATGTTCATGATCATTGACAAAATTCAGGGAGATAGGAACAACCAACAGGGTTGGCACACCATTTTAAACCACAAGGAACATCCTCCCAGTGTGTACGTCCCTCACTGTTGCCATTGGTGATGATTGAGGCTCCTTGATTACTGGGCCAGTGCTGGGGAATCACATACATCACAGCATGATTGAACAAGTCACCAAAGTAAGGAAAAATAGGAAGATCAAGAGACATCTGAAGAAGAAATATGGACATAGGAAAGAAAATAAGGTTTAATATGGTGTAATATCTATGCAAAGGAAAAAGAAAATAAGGTTTAATATGGTGTAATATTTATGCAAATGAGAAAGCAAAACTAATCAATTAAAAAAGAGCAGCACCAACGATATTTGAAGAGAAATACAGACAAAGGAATCCAGACATGGAAAACTTTACAATACAATAAGAAGACAGAGGATAAGTAGAAATGGAGATTAGTAATGTAGAAGCTAAAGAAATAGAAACTGAGCTTATGGAGTCCCTGTGAAGTAAAAATCTAATTCAGAAAGCACCACTACAGGATAGAGTAATGGATCTCCAAATTAAGGGGAAACAAGTGCAACAGAAAGCAATTGATCAGGTGCAATATGAAGATATTTTGGATCCTTCCACAGGAAACCAGTATAAATATTCACTTGAAGTTGGACAGCAAGGGAAGGAACAGGAAACGGTGAAAAATTGAAAAATCTGATGCAGTCAATGTTGAGGAGTGATAGGCCCGTAAGTTCCCATATGACAGAGCACTGGATGACACAGGATGAAATTGAAGAGAATGTGCCACAGGAAGATGCTACAGAACTCTCTATAGATTGCCCACAAGAAATTGAAAGCAAAAAATGTGCCCGCAGTTTAGAAGAAAATGACCTAAGAGAAGAGTTGCTTGATTTAATAGAGACATATTAAGATCAGTGAAAGAACTAGACTGCAGAAGGTCAATAAAATCCCAAAAGTCAGAAGTTTGATGAAACAAATGAATACAGTAATTAGAATTGTTCATTGAGATCTAGGTGATATAAGTGAAATAAACAAGATGTATTGCTGTGCACCTAAATTAATAACTGATAAAGTTCTGCTACAAGAACACAGAGCTGTAAGTTTACGGAAGGGCAGAAATTGAATACCATCATGGAAGTATCGAACAGAGAAAACTATAAAGCAATTAAGACAAGAAGTGTCACTGTTAGAAGAGTATAGAAGAGGGAACAGATCAACAAAAATACTTAGATAGATGTGATAAAAACAATGCACAGTATCAGAACAGATCAGGATCTATCATGCACATCACAAATAAACAAAATCTTAGCACAGGTGGAAAAACTTGGAAGATACACAGATAAATATAAAGGAGAAGTACAAAATAAGCAATTTATTGGTGACCCCAAAAAATTCTATAGAGAACTGGGAAACAAGGCAAAAGGAAGTGAAAGACCACAAAAAAAGAAGAAATAGATACATTTTGGAGAAGTATTTATAAAGATCCTGTAGAACATAACAAATATGCTAAATAGGTAGAAAAAGTAAAAGAAAGAATAAGTTTAAAGGTACAGGATATGAAACAGGATGAAGTAACAGCCAGAGAGTTAGAAACAAAGTTAAGGAAAGCCTAAAATTGGAAAACCCAGGGCCAGATGCTGTACCTAATTACTGGTTAAAAGTATTAACATCTTTGCTAAAAGATTTAGCCATGAGTAAGAACAATTTATATGCACACCTCAGACAGACACCAACCAGGCTAACAACAGGAACAACAATGCTCCTACTTGAGTGAACCTGCAAGCTACCCTAAAAATTAAAGACCAATATCTTGCCTTCTGACGATGTATAAACTATACACTGGAATTGATGCCAACAGAGTTTATAATCATTTAAAAGAAAACTCAATTATGGTAATAGAACAAAAGGGCAGTAAAAGAAAGCTATGTGGAACAAAGGATCATTTGTTGCTAAATAAAGTCATAGTGGAGAATTGTAAAAAGGGGAAGAACCTAAGTATGGCATAGATTGACTACAAAAAAATCATTTGATAGTATCCAACATTCATGGATAAAAGAGTGCTTAAAAATGTACAAGATACACCATGCACTGATAACTTCATTACAGTGACCATGAAACAGTGGCAGACTACCTTGCAGTTAAACAATGGTAAAGGGGAAATTATTATTCCTGGGATAAAAATTCAAAGGGGGATATTCCAGGGTGACTTATGTCACTGCTACTATTCTGTCTTGGTCTTAACCCATTAAGCTGTCTACTTAACAGCTTAGTTCATGGCTATAATTCAGCTTCTAGAAAACAACAGTATAAAGACTTCTCATCTTCTCTTTGTCGATGATTTAAAACTGTATAGGTCATCAACTGAAAGTACAACTGCAAGTTGTGAAAACTTTTTTGAATGATATAAGAATGTCATTTAGTCTTGACAAAATGTACAAAAGCAACCTTTAAAGCAGAAAGAACTGCAGCCCCAACAAAACATCAGTTTGGGACAGGAATGTGATATAAAAGAACTTAAGCAAGAGGGATGTATAAATACTTGGGAATTGATGAAAGCTCAACAATAAAACATAAACAAATGTGAATGAAACTTAATCCTGAAAACAGCATTGACATCTAGGAACAAAATCCAAGCTATATATCAATTTGCTCTTCCTGCCCTAACTTACAGTTTTGGAGTGATTGACTGACCCCAAACATGTTGGATATATTAGACAGGAAAATAAGAAGGATGCTTCATGCTCAGCAAATGATTTATAAAAATCAGTGCATACGAAGATTATATATTCCCTGTTCCAAAGGAGATACAGCCTCCTTGAAACTGATTATATGTATGGATCTGCAATCGTGGGACTGCACGCACATCTGCTGACCTCACAAGACCAAAATGTAGTGAATGTTTTGAAACATGAGGAGAATAAATCTAAGATTACTTTTCTGCTTAGTCTAGCAGAAGCGTATCGGCGTCAAGCAAGAATGGAAATCAAACCAGAAGTAGATAAAAAACAGGCAACAACTGAATGTGCCAAAAAAACAAGAGAGAGAATATAAGTTGAAAGACCAGATGAGAAGGCAAGAAATGTGGAAAATGCATAAATATAGTTGCAAGTATAGAAAATTTCTGGAAGAACCTCATGTTGATCAGGATCGAATGCAAGGATGGTTAAGGAGAGTCGAATTCAAACCAAAAGATGAAAGGTTAATATTGGTGGCCCAGGATAGGCTATATACACATTGGTTTACAAAGTCCATTGAGCATGTGGGAGAAACAGACAAATGAAGGTTTAGTAAAACCAAACTGGAAACAGTCGCACACCTCATTGCTGGTTCTGACATACTAATGGCAGAAGGACTGTATACTTAAAAGCATAATAATGTGGCAAGACTGTTGTACTGGGGATTGTGCACATATTATGGTATTGAAGTGGTTGAAAAAATATGACCCACAAAGCATCACAGAAAATGAACAAGTCTACATTACATGGAATCGTCCATTGCCAACAGTTCAAAAGACAGATGCTAGAAAACCAGATATAGTGGTCTATGAAATGAAGACAAAACTAGCATTGATAATCGAAACTGCCACACCCAGTGACTATAGTGTCTTGTGTACAGAGAGAGACACAAAGTCATAAAATATCAGAATTTGCAGAGAGAAACAAGAGCAATGTGGAAGAAAAATACTTAGTTCCAATAGTAGTAGGAGCAATGGGTCTTATAAAAACTAATTTACCATTTTATTTAGATACCAATACATGTAACTCCATATGAATTGCAGAACGAGTCATGACTGGATACATTGCGGGTGCTGCGAAGAGCACTTCTGCTGATATCAAAGATTGATACAATACTAATTTCTTGAACTTTAATCCTAGTTTGACTTAGGAATGGGGTCCATTCCTGCCATGGTATTAGAAACCCAAAAGATTTGGAGAAATTGAATAAAGAAGAAAATAGCAATCGTTCTTTTCTTCCGTGCAGTTTTTACCACGCATTTAAAGTAATAGAGCCCTGGAAGTGAAGATGAAAATAAACACACATTTCCATAGCAAAAATCTGCAGATATGTAAACCCCAGAATATGTTGTCTGCAGTTTTTTCCTATGGAAATGTGTTTTTCATTTTCACTTCCAGGGCTGTATTACTTTAAATGGGTGGTAAAACTGCAAGTCTGGTTTGCTTGACAAAGCTATGGCTTTTCTTTGGTAAGACTGGTCATCTGCTAAAGTTAGTGTAGGAGCTATATCACTGAGACAGTGTCATGCAAACAACTTTTTATTAGTGGAAATAGCCCAGATGAGAACAGTTGACCAACACAAGGGGCCATTCTTTTCCTGATGGTCTTCATTACAAAATGTCAGCTGTGATACGTATGCTAAATAAATACCCAGAAACTAAGCAACCTGGAAATAACTAACACCAATGTGGTCAAATAGAGTTCATAGAGCCTCAGTCTATTGCATGGTCAGTAAAACATTGCAAGACTATCCCTGATCCACACAACCAAACAGCACAGGTCAGAAAACTGGGGTCACTCAGATAAGAGCTGCATACATTACAAATGCTCAGGACACATGCCTACATTATAATTAAATACAAATTACTCATACAAATTATTCAAACATTTGCACAATGATTGGATGAAGTAATCAGAATGCTCATTTTAAAAGAAACCTTACCCACAGGATCAAGTCTGGCAGGAATAACATAAGTTAACTAACAAAATGCAAGTTCTGTTTCATCATCTGTAGGAAGGAAGCCGGTTTGGAAGTAACCTACCTGCAAACATGTTATAGCTGTCTGGTGGGACAGAGAAATATGCTAGCTACCACACATGCATCCTGTTTCGTCAGCTCAGCAGGGAGAGACCCCCACGTAAGACTGAGCTGATGCCAGTCACTCAATCCAATCCTCCCCCACACCATCCCTCAGCTGCCCCTAACCAAACAGTTAATGTGTGAACTACAAACAGGGTATATCCCTCAACATCATGGGGTCAGGCTTCATTGTTTCACTTCTGACATGCAAATCAGAAAGTGGTTATGATCTGGTAGTTGTCAGTATCCTTGACTGAGTGTCAAAGTTAGTCTCCACATTCCATATATAATTTCTAACTTTAAAGTGGCAACCATCAAATCATTTAATATACGCTTGCATGGCTCAGTGATCAAGGGGTAGACCTTTTGTTTCAGCAAAGATTGTGGCTCCAGGTCCATCATCTGGCTGGGGTGTATAGCTTGGATGCTGCACTTGCCAATCGATTATTTATCACTTGCCTTCTGGCATGCAGAAGATGTTATTGCAGACCTGCAGCTCTTGAAGTCTTCACCACCCACTGTTGTAGCAATGATTCTTGCCTGCATCATTTAGAACTACATATGCAGTACACTCACAGCTGCAACAACAGAACTTAAAAAAGATACACTGTTCCCCCCAATGTCCCCAGTCATTTTTAGCTATTGAAGAACTTATCTTGAAGGATTTCCAATACTACCCAAAATGTGGTTTAGACTTGGAAACATCACATATGCCTACTGCTGAGTTACTGATCTTTGTCAGAGACCGACCTTCTTTGTGTGCATTTTAGAGTGAACAAACTGAGGTCAATAATGTGAGGAAATCAATCATTTTTAAAAGTGATGGCTTTCCAAAGTAGCACAAATACACTTTAAGACACCTTTATTCAACATATTGTTTCCAGGAATTCAACCTTTTTGATCAAATACCTGTATATAACTGTTCACAACCTGTAGTTATGAATGCGAGCTATATTTCATCTATATGGTCTCACTTCACTGTTGTTTGTTCTCGTTGTATGGCATGTATGTGCCATGCTATACTTTATAGTGCCGCACAGAGATGCCATGCTACCCTTTATAGTGCCACACAGAGAAGTAGCTAGGACAGGCTGAAGGGAGGCACCATACTGGGTGTAAGATGTTTCAGGGCACGGTCTTCATTACTGGCATTCAGTTTCTTAATACCAATAATGCATTTGCCAAAGTACAAAAATGTGTTAGCACTCTGTATAGCTTAGTGTATAACTGGCATTCAGAAATGAAAAACTAATATTAAATCTACTGCCACAAGGAAGAAAAACCTGACCAGACAACATACCTAATGGCTTGCCATACAGAATATAGGAATCCAACCCCTATCAACTAAGTATAGCAAAATATTATCATATGGATGTAGTCCTGAAAAGTGTTTGGGGGGTTGGGGTCACATCAGAAAAAAAACAATTTTAGATGCATTAGCCTAACCAATGTTATTTATAAAATCATGAATGGAGTCATAATGGAGCTTATACAAAATGATACAGGGGGCCTATTGTTGCTAAATATAAACAATATAGGCTTCCTGAGGGAGCTCTTGCCTTCTGAATCTTATGGGATGCTTTGAAAAGATGATAGCAGAACTCGATGAAGCCGACAGTGCAGACTGCCTATTATGAGTTTGCTAATACTTCTAGATCTATCAAAATGAATAATTGACATACTAAAGCTTTACATTTCAATCTGTATTCCATCCAATAAAAAAAAAATACTAGTTAACAGAATTTAACAAGTCAGATTGGGGTCCTTACATGCCAGTCATAGGAGTTACCAGGGGTATCCCATAGGACTCTTTACTGTACTTGCTTATTTTAGGCTGCTATACTTAGATTCATAGATATTGCAAGGCCATGCAGGAGTAGTTTATTCCAGTGTTTTGTGAAGTACTGGGCTATGAAACTATTCATTCACTGTGTTTTTTCTGTTGAAGATTTAGGTCTCATGTTCTAGTATTGGTGGTGCCATTGGACTTGCAGAGGTACAGCATGTCCAGGACAACTGTCTCTCTAATGGTGCTGAAAGTGGAATAGAAATATCACCTCAAGAATTTATAAGACTGAATAAGGGTATAGACCCTCCAGCCACTGTAGATATCAGAGGCCTAAAGTTCCTTAGCTCTTTTGGTTTGGAACCACTGGGGTCTTTCTAGTTCTTTGATATGCTTAGTGAGATATATCTTGAAGTGAGTATTGTACTTGTCTGATCAGTGCTGAGTATAACTAAGTGATGATCTCTTTAGACCTTGAAAATATTAATTTGGTAATTTGCCATGCTATCAAAGATGAATTTTCTGACAACCATTGTCATGTCATGGTTAAAAGAGAGGGAATTCAGGTTCCTGAATCCCTGCTAATGTTTTCATTTTCTAGTGGTGTGCTATTTGTGCAGCTTGAAGAGGGGAGGGATCATCCATCAAAAGTGGCTATATGACATATTTTCGAATTTAGAGACCATAAATTTTACTATGGAGAATTTGTTCTGGAGGTTCTGGTTGTCAGAGGGTGATACAACAGCCTCCAGTTTATTTTGCTTGGAGAGCTGAGACATTAAGGCCAAAAATAAGTCCCATCACCAAACCTGTGGGCCATCCCTCGTAACTTTCATACTTTTTGATAAGGCACCAGCAACTCTACTCTATGATTCTATGTGGGATCTAGCAGTCAGTTTGCTATCCATTTTACTATATATGGGTAGTTTTTTAAAACATTTAGTTTTTATATGATGCTAAGATGGGTAATGGTGATAAAGGCCAAGGCCAAGATATGCCGTGAGCACCATATTGCTGTATTCAATAGCATCTGTAACCTTTACAAAGAAATTTACCACATTCAGTAAACAGGATCTGCCCATCACAAAGCCAAACTGTTAGCATACATGTTACATAAGATTTTTGATATCTTAGCTTATCAGATCAGTTACAGTACATTCCATGGCTTTGCAGATAAGGCTTGTAAAACCGATAGGTTTGTGAATACCTGTGTTGTTTGTAAGGCCACCTTTATGGAAAACATCAACTGCAGTGTGCTTCTCATCAGGGACAAAACCAACAGTGAAGCTTGTGTTAAACAGTTTAATGAGTAGTTTTGACAGGTCATGTTTAAAACTATTAATTAAGCAACACAGTTTCTTGTCAGGTGCCATAGAGGAAGTATATTTGGTCTTGGTTAACAATTACAGTAAATGGCATTTGGAGATAATCAAGGGAGTAAGGATTCAGGTATTTCAGGACTTTGTCTGGGGGGGTGGCATCAACATTTGTTTACAAGGAAGTCTGTGGGGTCTATCTGGCATGCAAAAGAAGTGTGATTATGAATAATTTCAGAGCAGTGTTGATTACTGTTACTTAGTTTTCTAACATAGCTAAAGAAGGATTTAGAAGCATCTTTGGTTTTGGAAGCCAGCCTAATTTGAGTTCCTTTAGTGTCCTGATAGTTTCTTTTAATGTATTTGATATTTCATTCTTTTGTTGAAGAGTTTAGTTATGATAGTGGAAACCAGGGTGGTTTGTTTTTGAATTACTCATAATTGGTTCTGGGAGGGACATCTAGCTAAAAGCATTTTTTCTAAAAGGGTTTACGATTTTTTTTATAAAGCTGGTTTCTGTATCAAGGTCTGGGATGGTGCTGTTATAAATAAATTCTTATATTTCATCATATCTTTGTAGTCCTTTAAGTACAGTGGGGATTACTGCATGGGTATTTTGTAGTTTAAAGGAGGTCACAAGTTTGTGGTGAGATTTCACAGGGGAAGGAGATAGATTATCAGTGCAAGAGGCTGCCATATTTTAAGAATCAGACTAAGAATGAAATGCCCTCTAATAGGTTTGTTTGCCAACTGCACAATGACATTTTTGATTCTGAAAATTAGGAATTGTTGGGCTATTCCTACATTTTAGATATAGGTTTCCCAGACTATTGAAAGGTAGTCAGTCACCCAAAATAGTGGAGTTCTTGATAACAAGGAACTCATTTTGAACACTGAGGGATTTGATGAGGTCATGGGTGGTAAAGGGGTGCAGTGAGCAATATTTTAACTCATACTAAGAGGACCTCCAGCACAGTTCCCTGCTGAGGCATCTTCTATGTGAAGTTTGCGTGTCCTCCATGTTTGGAAGGTGGGAGGAAACTGGGGCACCAACAGAAAACCCACACAAAGCCCATTGAGTAGGTGAAATGGACACACTAAATTGGCCATAGGTGTGAATGTGTGTGTGTGTGTCTGTGTGTGGTACAAAACAACCACAGCAGGGTAAGCCACCTAGTGGTGTGAACATTGGCTCTTGGTGTTGGTCATTATTGATGTGATGCCCCAACTCCATGAACAAAATGGAGAAAAGTGTCAATTTGGAGATGAAGATGATGATCTTCAACATACTCTTACTTCATAATTCATCATATTCAGTGGTCTCTGTAGTTCAGTAAGTTCAGTTGGTGTGTTCCTGGAGATTTACATGAAGGCAATATGCCCCTTGGCAAATATGGAGGCTCTGTCACACCTGCCATTTGTTCTAAATACAAGAAAACTGCAAAATGTAGGCATACAGGGAGTGCTATCTTTACACTTAAACCAAGTCTAAGTAACCACACAGACATAAATGCTTACCAAGTACAGGAGTGCCTCAGTATCAGTTCAGTCAAGTTATTGTTTAGACATCTAGCTTGGGGGAAGAGCAACTTTAATATAATATGATCTCCACACTAATATATTGGTTACATTTGAATGCGCATTAACTGGATTCCACCTTAAAAAAAGGTGATGCGCAGCAGCAATGGGTTCAACTAGTATATTGACACCTTGGAACAAGAAGTGCAGGCCATCCTTAGCAATGGGAGATGGACTATCCAGCATCTCATCCCCCTATAATGGCACAAGCTAGCAACCAATTACCTTTTTTTTTTTTTTTTTTTTTTTTTTTAGACATCATTTGAAGTGAAGGAATGATTCTTCTCAGGAAAAGTGACTTTCCTGTATTTGCAACATGCATGGAATTCTGACATTTCTTTATCTCTGGTGATGGTCTGTAACAGCAAACACTCCTGAGAGTGAGTGCGTTATCTTGTTTTTCAGCCTGATGAATACTTTGTGAGATCACAGTACAGCGGGGTCTGTGAATTTATTCTTTTCCTGCTGTTGTCCAATCTCAGAGAAGATAGTAAGTTTAATTAGGAGAGTGTGCATTAGGGAGGGGAGCAAGTGGGTTTGTAGCCCCCAACACACACACACACAAAAAGTAATTTTTTTTTGTTGTTTTTTTTTTTTGTTTTTTTTTTTTGTAGATGCACTCTAAAAATATAACTGTTTTACATGTGCTCTTTGGAGCATTTGATATTTGATGCAATCCTATCTACATAGATCTCAAAAATGTCCTTCCATATCATTGTTGTATTCTTTACAAACAAGATTCCCAACCAAGGGTAGCCCAGCATCTGGCCAGTATACAAGAGCCTTGGGATTTTCTAGGCATCGTACATCACACATATGATCCCCACTCAAGATGTAGGGCGTATAGGTTACATACAGATGGACAGACCTCAGAACTTCTTTGTTACCAGTCTGAATGCCATTATTGAATGCCGGTCTGAACATTCCTTCTACTGTGCTAATAGTGAGCCATGTTTCAGATAAGTGCACCATTGGGGTTTCTTCTCATCTATTTTTGCTTTTATTTTTTAGAGGGTTTACATATCATCCAGAAAGGGAACATGTCAGTGTGAGAGGCCGATTCCCAGTAAAGAGCACAAGCAGCGTCTTTTCTATTTTGGTAATTCTCATGACCATATGCTGTGTTCAAGCTGCCAAGCATTTGATAAGAAGGAAAGATAACTACATCTTGGAAACAAACTACCTGGAGAACCAATGCCTTAATTTGTTGTCGCACGGTGCTATGGAGGAATCTTCCCATCCTGAAAGTCAGCTACCAGCTAAGAAAAAGGCCAAAAAACTCCAGTCTGATTTGGCTGCTATCCCACCTTCCCAGACATCTCTCTCAAGGCTGTTAAAAGCCAAGAGGATTGTCTGGTTGTTGCATCAGATTCCTCTGCCACAGCCCTGTTGGAGGCCAGCATGGATCCGACTTCTCACATCCTTGGAGGATCTGTTAACATCCGCTCTGGATGTTGAGGGGAAACCTCATCTGATTATTTCTGAGTAACTGAGGGGGATACTGCAAATCCTTGTTTTTGAGGAGATTCCGACTATGTTGGTTGAATGTAGGTAAGGGTCTGAACTGCATATGGTTTTTAGGGTGGATGTTCCACAGAAAAAAAACACAGAAAACTAAACACATTTCCTCTGCTGCTATAGATCCCTGGCATGAATGGCAGGACTTTACCCAGGGGTTGTTTAATGCCATAATGGTATTAAAGCCTCTTCAGGGAGTTACTGTCCTGGTCCTCCTCTGTCTTCTGCTCCCCTTAAGAGGCTCAGAGAGCAGGAATCCTCTGATGAGGATTTGGATTCTGGGGGAGAGTCTTTGGCATATTTCTTTCAAATCCCTTCTCCCCTGGATTATGGATCTGAGGAGGAGGAGGGATCCTATTAGTACAGACTACCCCTTGGAGGAACTTGCCTTTGGTGACATTCTTTCTCATATGATGGAATATTTCAAATGGGACTGTTTTTGTTTTTTTGATATTCAGAAGAGGTACTATGAGCGCCAACAAATGGAGTCTACAAAGCCCTCTGCTGTACTTCCTGTCTTTTCTGCCCTGCTAGATACCCTTTTAGCAGCCTCTGTGACTCCTAACTCTCAACTCTAGCCCCTATGAAACCTGATAGATTTTGCAAGGTGCCTGATGGTTGTAAGTTTGTATACAAATGCCCTTCTGCTGAACCTTCTGTAGTGTCCGTGTCTTCTGACAAACCTTGCAAACCTCTGGCATCTGCTAAACTGCTACCTTCAGAAAAGGCCAGTAGGGCTAAGGAAAGTTTAGACAAAAAAGGTATATATTGCTACCACCCTGGCTGTTCAGGTTATTAATTGCTCGACTCATATGACCAGGTATTTTCTAGTCCTTCTGTCTCAAGCTTCTCAGGCAATCTCTGACCTCCCTGATTCAGAAGGGAAGGTCTTGGCCTTTTATCTGTTGAGTTCTACTTCTCAAGTGGCTCGCCACTCTAATAAATGTAGTTATGATGCAGCTGATGCTTCCTCCAAGGCTGCTACTATTGGTTCTTTTTTGAGATGTTATTCTCGTCTTTGCCTTCAGCTCTTGCCTAGTAATATTAAAGCAAAATTGCTGGATGCTCCTCGATAATAAGAACCTTTCTGTTTCTGCTGCTAATCTTTGTAAGTCACTCCAAAATAAAGGAAAGACTTTGCAGGAATCTGCTTTTGTATGCAGGAAGCCTCGACCTCCTCCAAAGGTAAGAAGGGTTCTAGCTGTGTGCCTCCTGCTAAGTCTACTCAAACTCCTACTTCCCAGAAGCCTCCTGTTCAAGAAAAAAACAGGTTCTATCTGACTGACTGCTTCTCCTTTCCTTGGGTCAGGTTCTCCTCTCCCTTCGTCTTTCCCTGTCCCTTCCCAGTTTAAGGGTCAGTCAGAACTCTTGGGTTCTGTCCATCATCCACCATGAATACTTTATGGTGTGGAAAGCCCCTTCTCCTTTTCTGAGCATCCCTCAGCTGCTTCAGAGCCTTTTGTCTTGGGCACCAATTCAAGTCATGCCCACAGCCCAGAAAGGGAAAGAGTTTTATTCCAGGATGTTTCTGGTTCCCAGGAAGGAAGTTACTTAGAATCCCATTCTAGACCTTTCTCAGCTCAACACCGTTCTAAAGGTCCCTTCCTTTTAGATGCTGTCCCTTTAAATCCTTTTCCCTCTTCTTCTTCCCCAATATTTTTTGGGCATCCCTGAGATACAGGGATACTATCTTCTCATCCCTATTCATCCACTTTTCAGGAAGTTTTTTTTCATTTCTCTGTTTCTTCCTTGCATTTTCAGTTCTATTCTTTGGCCTTTGACCTCTCTACTGCAGCAGGAGTATTCACCAAATGCCTCACTCCTATTATTGCCTTTTGCAGGATTACATGAGTTCAAATCTTTCCTTATTTGGGTGACCTGCTCATTCAGGCTCAATCCCCAGAGTTCTTGCTTCAGCCTCTTCAGTTTAGGGATTCTCTCTTAAAATGCCTGGAGTTTACCACATACTTTCAGAAGTCAGTCCTGGTAACTTTTCATGATCATGTGTTTCTCAGTAACAGGATCCAGATCATTCCCATGCTGGCATCCTTGCTATCATCTGTCTCAAATTACCTTATTTCAATCCCTTCTTCCTCTGGCCTCAGTTATGGCCAGGGATTTTTTCAGGGTTCTAGGATTCATGGCTCCCCCCATTTCTATGCTGCCTCTAGCAAGACTCCATATGAGAAAACTAGAGTGGCTTCTAAAGTCAATGTGAATTCAACACCGTCATCCACTGGATTATTTAGTTCCTCTCCTTCCATGCCTCAAACTCAAGCTTTAGTGGTGAGTTCATCAGCTTTCTCTCAACTCAGGACTTCCTATTCAACCCCCAGTCACCTCTCAGGTGTTTTTTTTTCAGATGCCTCTGACAGGGGGTGGGGGACTTACTTTGGTTCCCTCAAGGTGCAGGGTCTCTGGCCTCCAAATCAGAGGTCAGATCATATCAACATAAAGGTGATGAGAGCTCTCCTTTATGTTTTTCAGATTTTCCATTCTCTCTCTCTCTCTTCCAGAGCCTCTCAAAATCTTCACAGACAACACCACAATGATGTTTTATATCAACAAGCAGGAAGGGGACATGGGTCCTACCTTTGCAAGCTAACTCTTCAGGTCTGTGATCTAGCTGTTCAGTGCTGAGTGATTATTCAGGCTGTTTACATTCCTTCAATGCAAAACATAGTGACAGACTCTTTAAGCAGGTCCAGAACAGAAGGCTCACAAATAGATGCTTCACAGAGATGTGTTTCTGGACATTGCCCATCAGTGGGGTACTCCACAAGTAAATCTTTTTTGCCTCCCCTTTGAACAGACAACTACTTTTTTGTACCAGAGTCCCAAGTACTCTGGCTTGGAAGGTGGACACCCTACCTTTTCTTTCAAAGGGGATATTTCTCTATGCCTTTCCACCCTTTTCTCTAATTCCGAGACCCCTGCTCAAGATAAAGCAAGACTGTCCCAAAATCCTGCTGATGACTCCCTTTTGACCCAGGGCAATCACCATAAGTTACCTCACAGGGTGGACCTTCTCACACAATACAAGGGATCCCTAATCCAACCCCACTTGTCCACTCTTCAACTGACATTGTAGGAACCTTTCTCCTGAGGACGTAAAACCTACTACCAAGAAATCATACTTGACCAAATGGAAGAGATTTTCTTTTTGCTGTCTTTCTCCTAACCAGGATAAATGTTCTGTGGGGATCCCTCTAGTTCTCTCCTATTTATGTGACTTGCTCCATGTTAGCATATTCTTCTGTTAATTGCCTCATGTACACAGACAACTTTTTCTTACCACCCAACACTACAACCTGTGAGAGATGCACTTATCTAGCCAAACTGGAGGTAAATCTCTCTCCAACCAAGACTGAACTTGACAGTCAAGAGGAGAAGGTAAACATTTGCACCACACTACACTCATCACATAGTCTCACTAAATCTACACCACCAAAATCCACACATAGTAACAAAAAAAATTTGCGTAGGCTCTCAATAATAATCTGTCTAAACAACAGAGACCTCCAAAGCAGAAACGCAAGCAACCTCCATCCCCCAACACAACCCAAATGACACACAGCCCACAGACTCAGTGTGCCACTCAACCACAGCCAATAAGGCAAAACAACGTACCCAACACACTAGTCATAGGTGACTCTATAGTCAGGCACACTGATGTCCCACTTAGCAGGCTAAACAAGGAGAAGGTTACTGCTGTCAGCTGCCTGTCAAGTGCCAGGATCCGCCACATAACCCACGCACTCAGGTCACTCCACAACAAGTACAAATATGACTCTGTCATTGTCCATGTTAGTGTGAATGACCTGAGATGTACCTCCCTGGATTACATGAAAAGAGACATGGAAGATCTCTCTGATCTTGTAGCCCAGGCAGGTATGACCCTAGCCCTAAGTAGCATTTTGCCATTGTCCAGAATGATACCGCAGTACAAGGACAAAATGATTGACTTCAACAATTGGCTAAGCTTCTGGTGTCATTCTAAGGGGATCCAGTATCTGTCTGCTTGGGATGACATGGTCGACAGATCATGATGCTTTGCAACAGGTGGCCTGCACCTATCGCCCCTGGGATTCCGGATACTGGCTAAGACTCTTGCCTCCCCTATAGTGCCTTTTTTTAGGCAAGGTTCAAATGATAAATTCACCACCATAACAGGCAAGCAGAAACTGAGGGTAATGCTACTCAATGCTAGAAGTCTAAATCTCAAAATGCACTCATTCGAGGCCCTCCTTAAAATGGAGAAAATCGATATCTGTGCAGTGACTGAGACCTGGTTCAAGGCTCCAGAGAGCACCCCTGCACTACCAGGCTATAACTCATACCACAGTTTTCGGCCATGTAACCTGGACTGAAACACCAAAGGCAAAGGTGTGTCCATATTCATTAAGGATATCCACACCTCCAGGCTAGTTGCTCAGCATAATGCATCCGTGGTTATCCAAGTGCAACTAACTCTGGGCAAAACTGCAATCCAAATTGTAGCTTGCTACAGATCCCCCAACATGCCCCAGGATTCCCACTCCTCTCTTCTTGATGTACTGGAAAATATTAGGGTTCAAACAAACACCCTAATAATGGGTGACTTCAACTACCCCACCATTAACTGGAAAAACTACTTGTGTACCAACTCCTTAGCTCAACGCTTTCTGGAATTCATAAACTCCAATGTCTTGGATAAACTTATCCACACCCCCACCAGGGACAACAATATCCTAGACCTTAAAGAAAGGGTACCTCCTAATGCTAAAGTGCAGCTATCAGTAACAAGTAAAAACAGTATTCAAAATGAAACGCTGTACAACAATGGCCAATGAAGTAAAGTTCTCTTGGAGAATAGGTAGTGTGGTTAAATGATATAAAACTTAAAAGTGCAACATATATAGCAAAAAACGTGCATATATTTCCAGTACTTAAATTAAATGCACTTACAAGATATTCACGCTGTGAATGCAGTTATACCATAGTGAAATTATGGCTCCAAAGTATCCAGTCTTATGATGGCTTCAAAGTATCCAATCTTTTTGGTCTGATATAAAAAGTATCCACACTGAAGATGTAGTAGCTGCTATGTGACTGTGATGAAATGTGATAACAACTTAACCGGTCTAACAGATCAAATAAAAGCTTCTAGCTTTAATGGCAGTTAAAATCCTTTTATTGTATGAAAAGTTAAAATCTTCATGTCAAGTTAAAATCTTGATGTAGAATAAAACAGTCCCTATGTATTCCAAACGATAAGCGCTTTCGGTATCTTCAGATCGTAGAGATTGGGACTGAAAGTCACATAGCAACTACTACATCTTCAGTGTGGATACTTTGTATATCAGACCAAAAAGATTGGATACTTTGAAGCCATCATAAGACTGGATACTTTGGAGCCATCATGTTGCTATGGTATAACTGCATTCACAGTGTGAATATCTTGTAAGTGCATTTAATTTAAGTACTGGAAATGTATGCACGTTTTTTGCTGTATATGTTGCACTTTTAAGTTTTATATCATTTAACCACACTACCTATTCTCCAAGAGAACTTTACTTCATTGGCCATTGTTGTACAGCATTTCATTTTGAATACTGTTTTTACTTGTTACTGATAGCTGTACTTTAACATTAGGAGGTACCCTTTCTTTATTGCATATTTCTTATACCTCTCCTTTGCACATGGCCAACGTTGCTACCACTGCAAATAAAAACCAAGGCTTAAAAATTGATTTTGTATGGCATAATAATGCTGAACAAACAGATAAACAAGCAAATCCATTATTACATATGCAATTTGATGGCATTGAATCATCAGACATTCAAGATATCACAAATCACAGCAACTTTGATTATATTTTACAAGAAGTAGAACTTGCAGCATACAAACTAAAAAGATTAACTTAGCAACGTTTTCATTTGGAAGCTTGTTTACACCATCAGGTCATACCTTGAGGAATGCGGGTGAAATGCATGCCAAGCTATGGGAATCAACATCCTGAACTCCTAGCTAAATGGCAAGCAATAAATTTAGAGACCAGCTTCCGATACATGAAGCTAATCATAGATTATTTTAGACCAGAAGAAGACAATCTCACCCTTCAAATCAAGGAAAAACAAGTAGAACTAGAGAAAATGAATTTGAATACTTATCACACCAACAAATTAGAAACATTACAATTCAATCTCAATGTGTATGAATCAAATATAAAAGATCGGAAAATAAAAGAGACATTAATGATTTCAAACAAGGGCGGATCTTTGAATGGCCCAGGGAGGAAATAAGATCTACTACAAATCACTTTAACCCTAGCACCAGACTTCCTGCATCCATTAGGAATGACACATATGTGTCTAGAAACCATACTGGGACTGAGGAGCAAACATCTGGCTCATTGAATACATCTACCAATATTACAGGGACACCTGTGGCCACTACGGCAGACAGGAGTGTTGAAACATCCTCAGAAACTGGAACCATTCCTAAGAAAGGGAGTACATTTCTCCCCATCACCATGCAACTTCCGGTTTTTCTGAATCAAACCAGTTACAAGAACCCACAAACTCACAGTCAAGACAGAAAAAGAAAGAAAATACTGAATTAAACAGTTCTATAGTGGTGAATATTTCTCAATATGAATTGACCCAAGCAGAAACTTCTGTTTTACAGAAGGGGTTAACTTTCATACCCTCTTTAAGATCCGATCTGAATGAATTTGTTATAGACATAAAGCATTTTGGACGTAATGTGACATTAAGAAATATTTATGGCACAAATATTCTTACACGGAAACTCGATCAGTCCAAATCAGTCCAACCAAGGAACTTCTCAAATATACCATTTATTAGACACACAGTTCACAATTGTAGACAAGTTGACCTAGGTTTCGTCTTGAACTTATACAGACTTCATCAGAACTAACACATCAAACTGAAACCACTTCCCTTTATAACACTCCCAGGTTAATTGATTAATTACACTCCCACAAAATTAAATACACATACCCATCAGACCATACATATACCTAAAAACATATATAAGCTAAAACCATGAATAAAAACATACTATAATATTACATAAAAATAAACATATAAAAATATGTAAGATGAAATCAGTACAAAATGAATAATAAAATAATTTGATTTGTTAATCCAACAATATAAGTTACAAAATGTCTAGATAAAAACAAATTTTGTGGCAGAACTTTTAGCCCAGTATATATCTTAACTTTAGTAATGGGGCTAAACTAATATGGTCAATAATTTGAGGATAACTAGTGGCATTTAACCTTATTAAACACAGAACAACTTAGAACCTTAAGGAAACCAAGTGCATTTGTATCTGTAGCCCATCCTGCTGTGTAACTATTCATGCGGCTGTGTAATAATGCAGTGGAGAAATTAAGAATGGACACGCATACTAAATATTATAGAAACATTGCATATGAAGAAAGACAAGCCCTATGCAACTTACACCAAAATGAGAATGTGGTAATCAAACCAGCAGACAAAGGAGGTACTATAGTGGTTATGGATACTAATTGGTATGAGAAGAAAATGACCACCATGTTACAAGATGAAAAGACATACCATAGAGTTACACCAATCCAGTTAAATCGAACCATGCAAAAAGTGTCTTCCTTACTTCAGGATATGTTGACTATTTTTTGAACATCACAGAACCCACTGTTCCGAATATTAATGGACTTCCTAAGATTCATAAGGACCTTCATAACCCTCCAATACGGCCTATAGTAGCAGGACAAGGGTGGGCGACAGAAACAATGTCACTATTTGTGGAGAAAGAATTGAGAACTATTTTAAAATATTTTGATACAGTTCTGCAGGATACTGCTGACTTCTTAAGAAAGATAAATCAAACCATGAATAACATTATGGATTATGACCACCTACTTGTGACCACCCTGGATGTGAATAGTTTATTCACTTCCATTCCCAATGAAGCAGGCGTAGAAGCTGTAAGAAAGATCTTAAGCCACAAAAAAACTGTTAATGAAACCAGTAGGATTTGTGCTTTATTAGATTTAATACTGGAAAATAATTATTTTGTGTATGGTACATCAATCTATTGGCAGAAATGGGGGGGTAGCCATGGGCACCCCTTGTGCGAAGAGCTACTCAAATCTTGTGCTTGTAGACTGGGAATTGGAGCATGTATTGAACTCAAATAATCCATGGTATGAATGCATCAAATTTTATGGTCGATTTGTGGATGATCCTTTTATTTTATGGGAAGGAACCGTACCACAATTTAAATCATTCCATCAATATCTAAATAGGACTACTACTTTTTTAAGCTTCACAGCAGAACACTCTCATAATCAAGTTGCATTTTTGGATGTGAATGTTATTCTTAAAGAATTCATGTTGGAAACCGAATTACACTGAAAAAATACATGGAAAAATCATTACTTGCTGAAAAACAGCATGCATCCTAAACATGTCACTAAAAATATTATTCGAAATGAAACACAAAGAATACATAAAAGATGTAGCAAAGATGAGACAAGAGAAAAGGAAATTTTGTTTCTACAACAAAACCTAATAAAGAGAGGCTATAATGAAAAAGATGTGAATGTTCAAGAAGTTATCCCAAAGAAAAACAAGACAGAAGTCAGAACCACCAGAGTGATGTTAACTTACAGCACAGACAGCACACAAGTTAAATCCATAATAAGACAGTTTTGGCCAATCCTCACCCAGGATGCCAAGCTAAAAGACATTGTAGGTGAAACACCATGCTTTGGCTACAAGAATAAGAAAAATTTAAAGTGGTTACTTTGCACAAAGGATGGGTTTAGCAAACATAAAATCGTTGGACATAAAGGCACGTTGAAGTGTGGCCACTGCACAGAATGCCCACTGATTGACTGTAATAATGAATTTGAACATCCAAGGACAAAGAAGAAATGCACCTTTAATGTCAAAGCCACTTGTATAACCCCCAATGTGGTGTACTTGGCTACCTGTAAACTATGCCCTGCACTTTATGTAGGAAAAAATAATCAGATGTTTAAAATTGCATTTTGAGACATCAAAGAGACATTACCAATAAAGATCCACATAATGCTTTAGCAACGCATGCTGAAAGAAATGTCTGTCATTCTTTCACTTATAAGGTGATAGATAATGTATATAGTGGAATAAGGAAAGGCGACATTGAAAATATTACTGAATGCAGGGAGAGTAAGTGGATTTTGAACCTCCATGCTGATATTGAGCCAGGCTTGAATAACATCATTCCACTGAAACCTATACCAAAAGCTAGAAGATCAACTATCAGCTAACATGGAGGTGTGTCTGGCTTAATAATTCATGACTGGTCACACCCCTCAAAAGCAAAAGGTATAGGAAATGGAGCACCCCCAGCTGAGAGGAAAGAGGATTGGTACGTTTAAACAGCTGATTGACAGTGTGATGATTGAATGATTGTCTCAACAGTAAAGGAAGCAAGCACTATAAAAAGGAACTTCCAGTCCCAATCTCTACGATGTGAAGAAGATACCGAAAGTGCTTATTGTTTAGAATACATAGGGACTGTTTTATTCTACATCAAGATTTTAACTTGACATGAAGATTTTAACTTTTCATACAATAAAAGGATTTTAACTGCCATTAAAGCTAGAAGCTTTTACTTGATCTGTTAGACTGGTTAAGCTGTTATCACAGTTCATCACAGTCACATAGCAGCTACTACATCTTCAGTGTAAATACTTTGTATATCAGACCAAAAAGATTGGATACTTTGAAGCCATCATAAGACTGGATACTTTGGAGCCATCATTTTGCTATGGTATAACTGCATTCACAGCGTGAATATCTTGTAAGTGCATTTAATTTAAGTACTGGAAATGTATGCACGTTTTTTGCTATATATGTTGCACTTTTAAGTTTTATATCATTTAACCACACTACCTATTCTCCAAGAGAACTTTACTTCATTGGCCATTGTTGTACAGCATTTCATTTTGAATACTGTAATATTCTAGACCTAGTCATTACCAACATGAGTGACTGGTGTTCCACACCTGAAGTCAACTCCTCCTTGGTTCGATCCGACCATAAGCTAATCACCCTTGATGTCCACATCCTGCCCCCACTGCCCATTAAGGAAACCATGGTAAAAAAATGCCTCCAAAGCCAACTTCATGTTTTTTAAGACAGAAGTGGTGAACTTCATGACACTCATGCAGATGGACAATACAGTTACAACTGCTGAATCCTGACCAAATGCACTCCATATGCACTTATATGAGTGCATGCATCGTGCTATCCCAAACAGAACCAAGATGCTATCCTCCAAAAAAGAAGCCAATCTGGTGGTCCCCTGCCATAAACAAACTGTACAACAGAAGGAAGAAAGTGTTGCAAAAGGGAATAAAATTCCATGAGTGGAGGAGCTTCCTGGTCAGCCTCAGTAAGAAGCTGAGATCCCTTATAAGATCCTCCAAAGCTAGCTATGAAAACAAAATCACCACTAATTCAAAGGACAACCACAAAGCATTCTATAGCTATGTCAAGAATCTCGATGGCAAAACCCAGATCTGCTCTGAGTTACAGCACAACAGCACGAAAATTACAGAACCAACCGATATTGCCGACATCCTAGCAGATACTTTCATTGCTAACTTCACCCCCCCCCCACCCTCTAAAGGGCCCATATCTCTACAGGAAGAATGCAGAATCCCTGTAATCACAACTACACAGGTAAAATCTGCACTCTCTAAAGCCAAAAACACAGCATCCATGGGGACCGGACAACATCCCAGGCTGCGTTTTACATGAACTTCAGAACGAACTGGCTCCCCACTTAAGCACCATGTTCAATAATAGCCTCGCATCAAGCTTTGTGCTCACTGAATGGTGCACAGCAACATCCCACTCCACAAAGTGGGAGCCACCACTGATTCTGGGAACTATCGCCCTATTAGCCTGACGAGCCTGGTCTGCAAGGTCATGAAACATATCATCATTGAACTCCTAAACAAAGACATTGTTAACCTCCAAACTCTGGATCCCACCCAGTTTGGGTTTGTGAAAGGCAGATCATGCCTCCTGAACCTGATCGACTTCTTTGAGGCAGTCACCAAAGCCGTTGATGAGGGTAAGGTGGTTCACACAGCCTATCTTGACCTCGCCAAGGCTTTCAACACCATCCCCCATTCTGGAATTATAGCTAAACTCACTAAACTAGGTATAAATCCCTACATCATAAGATGGGTTGCCAACTGGCTCACTGAGAGAACCCACACTGTAAAAGTTGCAGACTCCAAATCTGACATCAAACCAGTGATAAGTGGAACACCACAGGGTTCAATCCTGGGACCTCTCCTGTTTGGTATCTACCTCTCTGAAGTACAGGCTAACACAGAAGGTCTCTGGCTAACAAAGTTCACAGATTACTGCAAACTAGGAGCCATAGTCAAGTCCCCAAATGATGTGGACAGCCTACAGAAGGGCCTCGCTGAGACAGATTCCTGGTGTCAGATCCATGGCCTCAAGCTCAATGCCAAAAAGTGCAGTGTCATCCCCTTTGGTAAGAACTTTGTACCCATGAACTACCACCTAGGCAGCAATCTACTTGACACCGAATGTGTGATAAGAGACCTTGGGACCTAGGTGAACAGTAGTCTCTCCTTGATAGTCATATTGCCACAGTAGTCAGGAAGTCCTTCTACGTGGCACAACTCATCATAAAGGGTTCTCATCCAGGAAAAAAGAGGTCATTGTTCCCCTCTACTCGGCACTTATTAGACCCATTATAGAGTACAATGCCCCTTTTGGAATGTACCTCACAAGACATCTGCAGCAGCTGGAAATGCCACAGAAGTACCTCACAAAGAGATTACTGGCCTCAAACTGATGCACTACACTGACCATCTCAAAAAACTCCAGCTTTACTCCGTAGCATATTGCCTACTCCAAGGTGATCTCTGCCTAACATATAAAACTATGTCAAACCCAGAGCTGTTGGACTTGCTACACTTAAAGAAATTCCAATCCCTCTGAGCTACACACTCTAGGGACTTAAACCTTGTCACCACAATAAATAGGACATGCTGGGGGGATAGACTCCTGTCCTAGAGACTTCCCATACTCTGGAACAAGCTACCCATCTATGTCAAGCAAAGTTCTTCATTAACACTCTTCAAGAAAAATCTTGATGAGTGGATGGGAAATAGGAAATACATCCTGGGGATCACTTCTGTGTCTCTGCTCGACAGTGGCACAGGAAAATAACTTTCTTGGGTTGGGTAAGCCAGGGAACCTTGTTGGCTAGGCTTACATAGGCCCTTGGGCCGACAGCCTAGTACCGACCTATGAACCTAATGCTCACCTCTCATCTGTTTCTGCTTGTCTGCCGTTTACTCCTCCTCTTGCCTCTAGGTTTGAGGTAAATAATTTCTTAAAGGCATCCTTCATATTAGACTTCCCTGTAAACTTATTCCACCTTCCTGGCACCTCAATTTTGTGCTCAAAAAATTGAATCTGGCTCCTTTTGAGCTTACTGCTTCAACTTCCTTGCACCATTATACTTGGAAGACTGTTCATTTGGCCCTTATTTCAGTCAAGTGACTGTCTGCACTCCAGGCTCCTACAACTGTTCCTCCTTCCTTAGGTCTCCATAGGGACAGGGTCTCTCTTCATACTAATCCTCCTTTTATGCCTGAGGTATGAGTTGTCTCTTAATCAGTCTGTTAATTTGCCCTCCATTTTCCCTTCTCCTCAGTGTGCTAATGAAAAGGTTCTTCACACTTTGGATTTGCATAGACAGCTCAGATATTATTTGGATAAAACTAAGGACATTTGCAAATCTGAGCAACTTTTTGTTTCTTTTCATCGCAGATCTGTAGGTCTGTTTCTAAGCAAACCATATCTTCCTAGATTTCTAAGGCCATTTTTTTGTTGCTCCTTTCATGGAAAATGTCTTTCTACCTCTGTAAAGGCTCATTCTATTAGAGCTGTTGCTTTCTATACGTTTACTTAGCATTGAAACTCTGGTGTTGTTTCCAGACACAGAGCTGGCTTTGCCAGAGTTCTTCTGTATGGGTTTCTAGAGTGCTTCCTACACTCGTGTTTCTTCTTGAACTTTTTTACTATCTTGTTTGTAACAAATACTGCAACAGTGACATGGAAGGATGTAGTACAGTTCTATAAATTCTCACCTTAAGTAGTAGCTGACCCCCCCCCCCTTCTGCTTTTCCTTTCTCCTCCTGTCTTCCTGGCCTGGAATTCTTTTCCTTTTTCTCCTCTTGAATGCATATGTTCCTCCTGGGGCTTTTCAGTTGTGAGGTCTGTGCATCCATATGTCACCTTTATGCCATACTCTTTGAATGGGGAGCATAAGTGTGACGTATGACATCTATAAAATCCCAAGGCTTAGGTATACTGTCTGGATGTTGGGCTAACCTTGGCAGGGAATCACGTTTGTAAAGAATACTGCAGCAGTGAAGAGAAGTACATCTACTGTTGTGGTAAGATTTTACACGACTGTACTTTTTGATGTCTCAAGGCATTAACTTCTGCATGTCCCATTATCATTTCAGTCATATTTGTCAGGAGTTAGGATCCTTAGGGACCTTCTAATGTCTGAAATCCTTGCATCTGAAAAACACTTCACTGTAACCCTTTCATTATCCAGCTTTGTGAATGACAAGTTATGTGTGTCTGGCAATAGTCACCTATTAAACATTTCTGTTGTGCTGTGGTTTATAGTGATAGCTTTTGAGGGTTTTTTTTCCTTCTAAGGGTGACCTTTTATGGAAGTTATGCATGAGGTGGATATGTGGCCTAATATATGCTGAGACTTATTTCCAGGTGGCTTTGGGAGTGATTTTGTCACCCTCAGCACATTACGTATTAGTGTGATTACTGAAGGATTGTGGTGGGTGTGTACATAGCACATAGGGCAAGTTTTTAATGTCAGAGGGAAGCTTCCAGGTTATCTGGGTATTTACATGTGCCATAGATGGAATTATTAGTGTTGGGAATAAGTTCCTTATCTGTGACCATAAGGTAGTTAATACACTGCTTAGAAGACCTAGTGATAAAAGGCTGGCTAGCAGGTTGACATTCCATTTTCTCCATGTTTCTGTGTGCAAACACGTAAGGAAAATGCAACAAGGGGTGTTGGTAAATATGGCAGAATCTTGTCCCCAGATGATGTGGATTTAACAGTAAAATGGAATGAGAGTTAATGCTAATAGGCATTGCTCTGTGCACCAAGTAGACGGGGAGATGTGAAAAAAGGATAACTCAAGATTTAGCAGTCTAGTAGGAGAAGCTTTCCAGTTTGATCTTCTTGTGCTCACTTGTATGAGCAGGAGAGATGAGAATGGGAGGAGCTTCCAGAAATACATTTATAGTAAGGGCAAACAACTTGAGAGCCATTAAGAATAAAAGAACAATGGGTTGGTAGGGTGAGGACTTAGTATTCTGTATCTACGAAATGCTATGTTTAAAAACGCAAGAAGAATAGGGTGGGACAGTGCAGTTACAATTTAAATGTAGCAAAACAGTTCCAACAATAGAAATAAAAGGAAATTGGCTCTTTATAGATATAAAATAGATTTTTAAAAATTTTTTTTTTTACTTTCCTGGTGTAGAGAGTCCCAAAAATTGTTCCTTTTGTATTTAAAATAGCTACAAACTATTGCAGTAAGGCTCAGCTTCAGCATACTCCAGCCACAAAGGACAGCAATGGCATACATATCTGTGCAATAAAGAGCAATTAAATAAAGTAAAAACAAGAAAGCAACCAGCAAACAAATCTGGAAAAGTCAATGTTGCTCAGACACTTGGAATGGCAGTAGTAAAACTACTTTCATAAGAATAACTACAGCGGTTTCCAAAATGGCCCTAAAACACCTGGTTCAACAAACTGTTTTAGTTAAAGAAAAAAGTAATGCCATTACAGTTTAAATGCTTCAAAACAGGTCTAGCAACAGAAACAACAAAACAAAATCAAGTGCAATATTGTTTCTATTTCCCTGGTGTAGAAATAGTCAGAAAAGTAATTTTTGAATTTGAGGAAAGGGACAGCATGTATCCAAACATGCTAATGACAGTAAACTGGGTAATATAATTACTTTCAGAAAAGATATTAAAGTTCTCAGACTACCTGTATAAATATGCACGTAATACGGTTTTATTTTGTCCATTTAATTTCAGAAGAGGGAGGGGTTTGAAGGTTGGTTTAGAAAGTAGAAGCAAGAAGAAAGCTTTTAAGCACATCATGTCAGAGGACAATCAAGCAAAATCAGCCATGAAAGATAAAAAGCTGTAAAGAAAACTCCCTCTTCTCAGCTTTTGGAACTGCATTTTCAACATGTAGATCAAAATTCAGATAGTTCTCATGATACTTGTATATTTATGGATTATATAGATTCAACAAATGGAGAGTAAAAGCATGATCAGTAAATTGCCCAATCCCAAGAGTATTAAAGGGGTATGGGGGTGGGGCTGAGATTTGGTGACACTGTACCATTGCAGAGGAGTCGTACATTGTCTGAAGTATGTAGGTTTATAGGTAGCTACTAAATATTTGGTCAAGTAGACCATTGAGGGGCCTAACCCAATTGCCCCAGAGCACTGTCTGGTTAAGTGACTTGTTTAGATTCAAACAGTAGGAATATGGAGGCTGAGAGAATCAAACCATGGTTGACGGCTCATAGCCTCAATCCTCTGTGCTACATATCACAGGCATGCATGATTAAAAGAGGCCAACGAGCAGTGGAAGAATGGCATATCAACTCTTAATTGAAATGTTGACACTCAAAATGCCGAGCGCCAACATGTAAAAAAAAAAAAAAAAAAAATGACAGCACAGTTGGTGACTCATCAGAAATTCAGTATCCCAGTTCCTGAAATCAGTAGAATTGCAATCTGCTGTTCAGAGTAATATAATATAAATGTACAACAACAATAATATATTCAGAATGAGACAGCAAGGAACATATAAAAAGAATAAGGGACTTCAAAGGTATATATACACACCCATAAGCTGTGCGGTTCTTACTAGTACATTGTCCACTAACAAAAATCACACTTTGTCCACGCTCTATAACTATAGTTGACCAGATCCATTCATAAATATAGTATGCTAATGACTCTTAATCTGCAGTCATGATAATGTTAGCCAGAACTCTCTAATCATAACAGTGTTGGCCAAAGATGTTATGAATTTACCCCTAACATGACTGCAGAGCACTGTAGACCTAATGTACCTTTGTTTTGGCTGTTGTATTTTAGATGCTCATACCCTTCAACTCATAATATCTACTTCTGGATTTATTTAATTGCTTTGGGCATTGGCTTCTATAATGACCTTCAAGCCACCCCCAGTTATCCTGCTTTACTCACTCACCTTTCATTGAAGAGAAGCTGCTGCCATTCATTCTTTTGGGAGCCTAGAGTCAGGTGCTCTAAGAGAATGGGGCGGGGGTGTTTTTTGCTCTTACATCCCCATGCCACGGCACAACTCCAGCAAGAGCATCATAATGTAAGAAGCATCATGTTGCCATTCATGCAGCCTTTGATTTGTTTTGCTACCTGACAAAAGGCAGGCATGAGAGTCTGGGTCATACCAATATATGAACTACAACCTCTAGACCCCAAGTTTGGCAAGACTGCAATTGTTGCTCAATTACCACCTCCCCATGTCAGATAATATCAAACATGAGATTTCTGGAACAAATGTTAGGGATTTATCTCTCTCTGCCAGTGAAGCTGACTGATCTCTTGCCTTAATGACATTCTGGTACCCAAGTGGATATATCAGAGAGAAACTCTCTGAAACATTTTTGATAGTGTCAGGATGTACGATCAAGTAATTTCATGGCCAGCATTCAACAAAGAAAAAGTTTTTTTGTTATTCTCCTCTTCCCACAGGATTGAGCCTAATGGCTCCTCTCTCTCTACCACAGCAGCCCATCTGTTATTTGGCAGTGGGAGTGTGGAATCCCTGGATAAGGAAATAGCCTTACAACAAATTTGGTCATGCCAGGGGCTTCCCAGACAGCTCATCTTAACAGCATGAATAAGGCAGTAGAAAGTAGACCAGCTTGTTGGTCCCCCCGGAAGGCCTTCTCTCTCCTTTGGTGACGTCCACCACTTCATAGTAGCAACTCTTCCAAACTGTGTTATATTGTGCTTCTGAGCATTCCCCCACACACACTGAATTCCCCTCAGCTTACTATGTGACCTATACAGATTACCATAGGCTCATTTGGCTTGTGTATCACAGAGGGAAAACCGTCTTCCTGCTAGAAACTGCCTACCCGGTGATCCAGAGCCATCTCCTGCCACTTTGGTGATTCGGTAATGGCCACTTGCTACCTTCCTGTCCTGACAGATACCCGAGACACTGTTTGAACTCATTTCACATATGATATAGCCAGGACTTTATCCTGCTGTGCTACAAAGATGGCAGAGCATTCAGCAAAGGATAGTGTTAATCAAAGAATGTTTTTTCACTGCACTGTTGTCACTGTCAAATGCAGAGACATGGGCATGTCACATTTAACATTTTATTTAAAATAAGCCAGGTGGGACATCAGATACAGTGAATGCAGGCTTCAGAGTTAGTTGTCTGGACATGGAACTGCATTATGGTTAATTAGCACGTGTTGGAAAATGCACAGCCTTCATTATACATGCCCCAAAAATAGGGAAAACAAAGTAAGTGCCCATCTGCTTTGTCTGGCAGACAGAACTACACTACTGCCTCCTTTACTATCTCATCCAGCAGTATGCGCATCTCTACATCAATCTTGGCTTGAATAAATGACCACAGCTTGTCACAGGATTGCTAAACATTCTGGCTGAATGCACAGAAAAGTATGCATAAATAAATAACATTAGTATCACAAAGTGGAATGGTTAAACTGCACTACTAATTGTATCCTTATCAGCTGCTTTCACTGCATAAATTAATGCAAGCCCATGAGTAGCATAATCATTTACTATTTTCTTTCATTAACTGCAAATTCTGATAATGTTACTACTTTGGTTTCAAGGATATTGCAGAATTATGCAGAGAAAGTGGTACTTGTTTTTAAATGTTGCAACTCGAGATGAATGAAGGGTCATGATGCTTTCTTTTCTAAATCCAGTAGCTATCTTTCTGTGAAAATGTTAAGCATGCATTTCTAGGTTCCCATATGCATTCATTTTTGATTTGTGTTTCATTGCCGCATGTGGTAAATAAATCAATGTTTGCTGTCAATAACTGACTGAGATCTACTTCTTTGAGACATATTAAAATGCATCATAATCCATTGCTTTTGAATACATTTACTCAGATCCAGATGTGGAGCATTTTTTTTTCAAATGTATTGTAGCAACTCTGCATGCTACCTCTGACAGTACAAGGTCTGTAGTAATCATGGGTCTGTCTGGACTGCATGTAAACTATGGGACACCAAACACCTGTATGCCATATGGTACAATGTTTAAGATTGTAGTATGCGTTCTTGCTCACAGCTAACAAAACAATGCCTTTGTGGAATCCAACCTTAATACTTTCAAAACCTCACTGTAGCATTTATTAACTAATTCAGAGACTGAAGGAACAGATCATGTGAAAGCTGAGTTATCTGCACCTGTGTGATATCACTACAGTGTTCTACCATGCTGTATACATAGATGGGCCAAGCACACAAGACCTGATGAACAACCAAAAGTGCAGTGACAAGGTAAGTATTGATATTCTCCAACTCGCTGCCAGAGTCCTGCCTTTAAGGTAACCAGAACACCTCTTGAGAGTAATTGATACTAGTCAGAGGCTCTTCAGTCTTCTTGAAGGACATGCTTTAGGATGTCGAAAGCTTCTGATTTGACAGCCTCACCAGCATTAACACTAATGTACATGTATTTGGTGGTGTTCTGCTGGAGGCTCTTTGTAGGAGGTTGAACAATTTCATTAGTGTTGCCAAGGAGGGCACTAAATCCTGATCAAACTATAGCGTGTATCTTTTAATTTGGAAATTACTTTCCCAGGAGAGCTCAACAGAGCACCCCTTTTGCTGCAGCAGTATAGCAGCATTCACCAGTGTGACCTGGCTAGCGAGGTCCCTACCAGCTAGGCCCATCATCTTAGTTGCTTAAATACAAAAGGAGGAAATTGTTTTATGCATGGCTTTCAGTGAACACTGATGAGAAGTAGCTGCATACCTGGACTCGCTTATAGTATGGGCTCACTAAAACTGTGTCTGCTTTAGAAGTACAATATACATTTCAGCTTGACTGATTTGTTTTTGAACAGTGTTGCTGTGTGATACGCGAGTAATAAGACACCCTTGCAGTCTTGCATGACTAATGCATCACATTTTCCTTTGTCTGGAAGAACTGATATGACAGTGCATGGAAGTTTCACTTTCTTTAAAGCCCATAATTTCCATAGAGCTATGATGAAATGTCAGACAAACTAATCTCCATTAAGGTTGATTTCTCTTTAGAAACCATATTCTTTACTATATAGATGCATACTGAGCTCCAAATTAAGTAAAAAATAAATAAATAAATGTACCGGCCTTTTCAATGGATTTTAGCATCTACCTTTTTTGCTAATGACATTAATACTTAGATTCAGCAACATGTACCAGAAGCAGTTAGTTTATAGTGTATACTAAGATGATGTTCAACAAACTGGGGAAATAATTATTTTCAATACAGAGCAGGAAAAAAAGCCATTGAAAATAAGAACGGTTGATAACTCAGTAGTGGTTAAAAACAAGATAGATTTTTATGGTGTGGGGAAAAGGCATATCAGCCTTTATCTAGGTGGATTTTGGTTTTTAATGATCTCTTGGAAAATCCATAATTACCCTTTAAACTCTGAATATGATCTATTGGCAAGAGTTCTTTTAACATTCGTTATATAAATTGGAGATGGGAAACTAACAAGATTAGTGAAAAGAGACCATGATATGTGGCAGCCAACAAAGATTCAGAATTCTTTTTAACTTTGTTTTGTTCTGAAGCACTTCAGGATGAAGCATGGGTTAAAGTTTTAGTTAATATTTCATGCTTTATTTAATTGATTTCTTAGGATAATACCAGAATGCTGCAAATGTACTCCCCACTGATGTTGTACACCTTCATTCCTTCCACTAATACAATTCCAGGTTCCACATTACTGCCCATGTCCCATCAAGCATTAAAGATAAAATTCAAAAACAGGATTTAGTCAACTTATTCAATTTAGCTGATACTGAGGTCATCGGTTGGATAACTGATGCTAAAAACCCTGCGGCAAAAGACTTAATGTCAGCCACAGTGGCAATTGGAAAGAAAGCTTTAACCAAGTCTATGGCTAGGAACTGGGATACGTGGCCATTGGGTTTTGTGGTATTTATGGGTATAGTTGTTGAAAAGCATCCCTTGCCATTGCTTGCATACTTTCAGTCAGGGAAGCACATCCCGTTAAAGGTGGTACAGCATGGTCCACCTTATAATCAGATGTTTAGGAAGCTGAAAGCTGTGGATAGATCTATCAAATGGGAGCAAAGACATCCTACTATTTGACTACGTGCTATGCTGCATAAACGTAATACTCTAGAGAATGAAGATTTTATCAGAGGTCCCAATGATGGTGAGTTCTGCTGAGATTTCAACAGTGGCAAGTACTTCTGGTCTTCCAGTAAGTTTCCTCATTTGTATTCTTACTAAGGCAAAGAGCACCCATCCACCAGATGTTGGTCTAAGTCAAGGCAACTGACTTATACAAATCTATCTCCATATCTGGAGAATAGCCTGGCTTTTTCGCAGAGTAACCAAATCAGGAAAAGCTGCATTTTTCTCTGCTCAAGGTCAGTACTTCAGGGGGTCAGACCAAGGGGCAGACATTCTCACTCCCCAGTCAATGTAGATAAATTAATTCACTTATTTGCAGATTACCCTGATTTTAAAGATGACCAGTTTCTTATTGAAGGTTTTAGTAATGGTTTTATGGTTGGTTGCCTGGTTTCTCTAGACTCTCGTCCTTTTTGCAACTGACTGGCCTTCATTTAAAATCTCACCTATAGGCTTAGTCCTCAAAAAGAAGAAGGGAGAATTTAGATTTATTTACCATCTTTCACACCCGGCTGGTACATCTGTCAATGATTTTGACAGTGATCAATTTAAAGTGCATTACTCGCCTTTGGAGCAAGTGTCTGATATGATCCCTGGCTACTCCGACCCATGGCTATGCAAATTATATATTCAGTTGTCTTTTTGTCTGCTGCCAGTGAGACAATCAGACTGTTCCCTGTTAGGTTTCCAGTTGGATGGAAAATTCTATTTTGTGATGGCAGTGCCATTGGGGTGCTTCTCAGCTTGTGCTACTTTTGAAGTATTCAGTATAGCATTTCATTGGTGCTAGCAGCAAAAAGCACCAAATCAATCAGCAGTTCATTACCTAGATGATTTAGATAGTGAGGTAGGGCAAGGCATGGGCTGCGGAGGGGATGGTAATATTCATGGATATTTGTACCACCTTGGGTATTCCTTTGGCAGAGGAGAAATTGGAGGACTCGTTCAAAACCTGATATTTCTAGGCATGGTTTTGAAAATTACTTCAAGGTCTTTTAAAATTTCGAGAGACAAGTTGGGCTATCTTAAACATATCCATCTTATGAGTTAATAAGGCTAAAGAAGTTGAGGGGATGCAGCTTAAGGGGCTATTAAACTTTGTTTGCAGGGCTGTTGCCCTGGGCAGAACCTTTCTTCTGGCCATCTCAAATTTGCTAAAAGCAACAAACTCAAGCATTATAAGGTGAGAATAATGTGCAGGGTCAAGGAGGACCTCCATCTATGGTATGCCTTTTTGAATTGCTACAATAGAGGTGCCAACCAGTGAGTTGCAGCTGTTCACTGATGCCACAGCTGGTATATGGATGGGAGGTTACTTCCATGGCAGATGGTTTGCTCCTAAATGATCTAAGTCATGGACCTCAGAAAAGACGAGAGAGATTACTTTCCAGGAGATTTTTCCAATATGGGTTGCCACCTTGGTATGGAAAGAGTGTTTGAGGCATTGCAAGGTGTCTTTCTGCTCTGACAACTTGATGGTAGTTAACACCCTGAACAAATTCTCCTCGAAGTCCAAATGGATGCATTCAGTAACAGACTCCTGGTTTTTTGCATGCAAATCAGCTTATCTTTTTCAAGCATACATGTTTCCGGGTGTGATAATGATATTGCTGACAGTTTGTCCCATTTTCAGTTGTGGAGCTAATTGCAACCTCCATTTTCCTGAAAGGTTGGGTGATTGGTGAAGGATAGCTGGATCTCTAGTGTCAAATTCCTGGGCTATGAACACAAAAAGGGCTTGTTCCTTATCAGATCATTCCTTTAGAGTTTTTAATATTTCATTACCCAGAGATGAGAGAAAGTGGGGTTCATCTTTATTCATTCAATTCCTGGTCCAGAGATACTGTAAAGGGGATGCTCCTGACACAATTAGGATACATTTGGCAGCTTTAGAGGGATTAGTCCACTTTCTTGGGGTTATGGCTTATTTATGTCATGTCATTGGTTATTATCCAGGATTAATAAAGGCTGGAAAAATGCTAAAAAGGCCTCTAAGAATACGTGAAAACCAATAGAGCAGCATCTCCTGGGCATTATTGTTAAAGGTTTATTTATCTCAGCAGTTGATTTCTACTCATTTACCATGAGGGAAGCATTGTTTTGCTGTATTTATGCTGTCACTTTAAGCAGCAATGAACTGTTAAATGCCTTATGTCAGGATGTCATGGTCATTCACAATGAATTTTTTTCTTATTTGGTTGGGTAAGTCCAAGACTGATCAAGCTGGTAAGGGACACCAAGGTCCTCCTAGATAGAACAAGACCCCTGATCATTTGCACTGTTCACTGGCCTAGCTTGCTTGATTTCTAGAGTGGCTAGATCAGGCTTAGTTTTTATGTCCGTGTCCAGCAAGTCTGTTAATTTGGTGGATGTTAACGCTGATTTAGTAAAAGGTTGCTCTTGTCAAGTTATAGATTCCCAGGGGTACTCATCTCATTCCATTTGGAAAGGGCATGGATACAATTTAGCTATGGATGGCCACTCAGCCAATGTGTTGAAAAGAACAAGGAGGAGGTTATTTGAGTCCTTTCTGCCTTACAGAAGGCATTAATCCCATAACCTTTGTGTTAAGGAAAGGAAGCCTTCTGAAATGTGGGTCATTCATTCATCGGAAGAGCAGCTTTTCAGGTTGAGCCTTGCCCAATGGGACAAATTGAGTCCTTGGAGCATAATCATTGGTCAGTTCATTGCTTTGGGTTTTCAGGGCTTTCTTGGTTCTGGTTTTGGGCAGTGTGGTGTGGTGCCAAGTATCAGCACATTGAAGCTTATACCAGGCCATGGGTATCCATTTGGGGGGGGGGTCTTTTTATTGAGAATTTTCTTTGACCTTCAGAGGCTATGGACATTGTACCCTCAAATGATTTTGTTCTGGTCTGCAATCGTGACTAGAATTTAATTGATTGGAGCCAGAAAGGAAGCAGCTACTAAGATCTCCAGACATTTTGTAAACCGTAGGGTGGTTTATGAATCCATTCAAGTTAGCTTCAAGGGGATAGAACACAAAGACTTGGATTAACCAGACAAAGATTTTTATGACCAGAATGGAATGCACCTTAACAATCTAGGATTTGATCTATTTAATTTGGACCTTACTCTAGAAGTGAAAAAGTATTTCAATACTATATTTTCCCAGGTTGTTTAATGATTTCATGTAGTTAATTCAGGGAGAGGACACTGAAGGGAGAGCAACATTATTATGCTATGTGGTGGATGCCTTGTGGCTTTGACCACCTTTTCTTTCCCCCTGGTTGCTTCTCAGTGGCCTCCTCTTGTGTTTAGGGTGTGTTTGTCAGTTTCAAGCCTTGTACAAGGAAAATGAGTTGTGGATTATAGTCAACACCTAAGAATATTGATCAACAGGTACAAAGCAGCTTATGGTACGCACCCAAACTCTTCAATATTGAGCTGTAATGGGCTTGGTAATGCCAAATGGCATAAGGTGAGAATTTACAAATGTGTTTTGTTGTGGCTTCAGGTTAATTTGTGGTATATTCAGTAATGTTTGCTTATTCTTCAATAAATGGTCACATTGCCAGTTAGAGTTTTTATAGTTTCAGCTTAGAGGATAATTATTATTCACATTTTAGGACTTGGAATGTTTATTTGCAAAGCTGTGTTTTATCAAATGTTCAACTTATTTAGCTGGGCTTTTTTTAAACAGCCTGACATCAAGGTGTACTTCATAAAGAAAAAGGCAACTATGCCTTCTTAAAATCCTACTGTCATTTTTAGGGGTTACAAAATGGCATTTTTGTGGAAGCTGGTTTTATTGCTAGAAGGCACAGTGAACAGCCATTTTCCATTGGCTCAGGCTATGTATTTATTTCATTTTTTCAAGGATGAAAGTCCTAGTATCCTGTTATGTGATTACATAGTTATTGATTTAACTTGATAGGGCAATATGGTTTGTCAAGGAAGATGAAATACTGTCTGTCCATTTTATTTGATCAGAATCGAACATCTCAGTTGTGCTCCACTAATAAAATGATTATATCCATCCACCCCATACATATGAAATAGCTCACGTTATCAAAAGGGGTCTATATTATATCATCGAGCGGTCAAAAAAGCAAACAATGAATAATCGACCCCATGTAAGCGAAAGCTTACAATATCGAAAGCTCAGAACAGCGATTTTTTTCCAAGGGAAAAAAATCGCTGTTCCAAAAAAAAAAAAAAAATTGAAAGAATACATAAAGTGGGGGGCTTCGACTCCCACACACCCCACTACTTAAATATACCAACTCTGAGATTGCACTACAGTGCCGAAAATGGCAAAGTAACGGAAGCGGCCAAGCAAATTCTTTCCCTGGGAAAGAATTCGCTTAAAAGCCACTTCGCTATTTTGCCTTTTTGTTGTTTAAAGTTCGACCAAGATGCATTCAATAGAATGCGTCTTTGGTCATCTAATAGGAACCCATCAAAAGTAGGTCTGGCATGTATTCTGAAGAGGAAGATGACTACTAGAGGACTATTTAGCACATACACTAGTGTTTGTCCATTTTTTGATAACTCCTTCACCCAGCAACACCCAATTGGCTCTCTGGCGCATCCCCTGATCTATTTAAAGATGATCTGTGCCATAACTTAATTCCATCCATTCACGTCTATAGTGCTGTTTTTTTATACTTCCATGTAGCCCCCCCCCCCTCCCAGCTCCTTATGGTTTCCTGAGATTTTTTGGTGGCTGTCTTCTTTAACTAAATGAATTACCTATTTATGAGAGGTAGCATAAAAAGCAAGGCCTAACTAACATACTGGTACATAATTTATTTCCACGGCAGGTTACCTTAGATAAATAATCACTGGTCATAGGAATCTCAGAAACTATAAGGCTGTTTAACCAGAGGCCATGCATGCCTTGCCAAAAAACACACCTTCAGGCTCTACCACCATTGTCAGGGGCAGCAAGGCTGGTACCCATCTAACTGCATAGTCTGTATTTGAAGGATGACAAGAAATCACTCTGCTTGACATGCAAAAGGATCCCACTACAGAGCAGTAGAGTCACTGGATAATCAATTATTTTTTTCTTAGTAAAGATTAGAGTCTCTTATTCTAGTGGTAGCTGCACTATTTGACTTCTCAAGAAAAAGAAATCATGAACAATTGGATCCCTGAAGTCATGGTAACAAAACGTATATCTACCCTCAGGAGCCTGTATGACATAGACTACAGGGACAATGATTCCAGTCTCTCCTGATAATAAAGATTGTTGATGCCAGAGATCCTTTCCATTAGGAATCTCTGTTGTCTTTTGGGCTTTTTCTATGTCTAGTGACATACATGCTAAATGTTGCATTGCATTATATTATAAGGCTGGCCATGGCAGAGTACAGGGGAATAATAATGTCCCTGGTTTTTGAAGAGAAGCCCTTGGTAATTAATTGTGAGATATAGAAGGATTTTCTAAATGCAATTTCTACATGGTGATCAAAGGAGGAGCCATCGACCCAGGTGCGAAAGTCACTGATAACTTTCTCTCTAGATAGTGAGGTCTCATCAGTGTAGTAGGTTGTAACAGTGTGTAATTTTCTGAAGGAGATGATATTGCAGTTCTTACCATTTAGTTCTGAGGCTTTTTTCAGTGCCATGGGAGCTGACTTGTGTTAATTTATTTACAGGCTATTAGCATCATTGGCTGACTTAACAGCTGCGCCCTCCTTACATTCATCATCAAACACAATCAAACAGAGATCTTTTTTGCCAGTATTAGGGTGAGAGAAGTAAATGCCAAAAAGGAGGGAGTCCACTATAGTATCCTGAGGGATAACACTGGTCACCTTTTGCCTAATTGTGGAGATACCATTGACCCTGAAAACATCCTTAAGTCAATCCACAGTCCATCTTACCACATATGGATCTGTAAAATAAAAGTAGATACACCACGCCACAGCAAGAATCTATGTTTAAGGCCATGGACTTACTTACAATCCCATTATGTGGTATGGTGTCAAATGCATTTAGTCGATCCAGGTAAACAGCATGAACAGTGTGACCGCTGTCTACCACACACATTTCACTTTTAAGAGACGCTCATGAGATTAAGCAGCCATGACATGCCCTTAACAAATTTGAATTGCTACCCATCAAGTCTGATCAGATTTTTAATATCTTGATTTATGAGGTCAATGATCTGCTCTATAGCTTTTATGATAAGGCTTGTAAGGCTAATATGTCTAGTTACTTGGGTCAGTAGTGGGGCCACCCTTATGGACAGGCATGACTACAGTAGTGTGCCATGATTCACCTGCATTGCCTGTAGCTAGTATGCATGTAACAAGTGTGTGGTTTTTTTGTCATCTGGAGAGTGCTTTATGGAGATGTTCCTCTGAGATTGTAGGGAGGGAAAGTAGCACAGGGATGTTTGGAGTGAGGATGATAGTTTCAGGGGAGAAATTTACAGCAAGTTTATTTGCAAATATGTTAGCAATTTCTTTTGGATTTGAGTGGGAGGCACCATTGTTGGTAAATTCAGGGTAATGATGTGAACTACTTAATTTTCTGTTGAAAGTAGGACTTATAATTATCCTTAGCCTCAGAAGCTAGCTTATATTCATGGGAACCTTTGCCAGTCTTAACAGCTGCCTTCGGTTTCTTGGTGAGGTTTTCTATATTTCTTCACATTCAGAGGTTCTGGCTTTACAAGGTAATCTAAGCAGTTTCTTCTGTTTTAAAGTTTGTTTATATCTACTGACCAAAAGGGTTGTTTGTTAGGGTCTATATCAGCTTATTGAAAGCTGATAAAATCGAACACTAGTTAATCAATCTCAAAAGGTCGAACAACCAAAATAGTGAAGACACGGACCAGAGTTTTTTTTTTTTTTTTTTCCCTTTCCCCCAGGGGAAAAAAATTGCTGGGCCCTTGTCGGGGGTTTGCCATTTCCTCCACTGTGTTGCAATCTCTGAGTTGATATATTTAAGTGGGGGAGGCTTAGCCCCCCACTTTATGTTGTGTTTTATTTTTTTTTTGTGGAACCTCTTTTTTTTCCTCGGGGAAAAAAATTGTTCCGTGTCTTCGCTATATTGGTTGTTCGACCTTTAGTGGTCGATCAACTAGCATTCGATGTTATCAGCTTTCGATAAGCTGATATAGACCCGTTTGTTGTTGAATTTACCACTGCATTTGGTTCTGCTAAGAACTGCACATTTAAATGTATCCAAGTTATGTTTGCCTTTTTTGATAGCTTTAAAAAAATGTGTTTTGTGCTGAGGGCGGGGTGGGTAGTGTTGTGGAGTAGATGTTCTGAGGCCAATTTCTGAGTTGACTGAAGAGGGACCAGCCACAGTTAAGGAAAATATTGAGGCTAAAATTGTGAGTAATAGGTCCAGAATATTTCTGTCACTGGTTGGATTACAGATAATTTGATGTAGTGAATTCTCACTTAGTCTAGGAATTATTCAGTCTACCTGTTCTACTCCTTGGTGTCTTCAACTCCCCATCCATAAAGATCCATATCTTATAAAGATATTTCCAAGGAATGTCTGAAAATGTTAATGATAATGATCCAGTGGGGCCATGGGAGGGGGTCAGTAACCAACCATAATTTGGTGCTTTGTCACTTGTTCTTAATTCCATTGCTGAAAGAATTACATGTTATTGAGTGGCACTATGTAAAATATCATGGTGTGGCAGAAAAATGCGCTGCCACTGCCCATGTATTATACACTTTATTGGAGATGTAGGGTTTGGGAATGATGGGGGAATTTAGGTTTATGAACAGAGAGGGATGATTTAAGTCTTGGGAACAATCGGAGAAGTCAGGTTTAGAGAAGTATAAGAGAGGTTTAGTGCTGGGCAGCAATAAGAGACTTCTATTTCCTTCTTGGATGCATTCTAGTTACTTTTATTAACAGATATAAAATACTCTTTTTAAGTTATTGCTACAGTCATAACTTCAGGATCTCCAGTTTAGGTGGAGCCCTATGTCCAGCCAGCGATAGCTTGTCCATCCCAACTTTTGCCTCTGCTGACATTCTCTGAATGTCTTTGAGTCTCTGTGTAAAGACATACATGTGTTTGGACATCATGACTTTTTGGTAAGTGGTGTGATGGACAGAAGTCTTTGTAGTCCGAGCCAAGCCATAAGTGAAAGAGTGCAATTACTGTAAATACTGCTATGAGATTGAGTTTATTTCCTTTCCTATGAGGTAATGCCCAAAGCAATGAGAGTTTTTGTTATGACACTGTTTAATGCACGAGATGTAGGCAAAACAGTTGTACATTTTGGCATGAAACCTTGTAAAATGAGTACATATAACCACTAAATATGTGCACCTGAGAATGGGAATTAATAAAAATATGCAATGCTAAGTGTTTTTCCAGGTGAAAAGTCCTATTCGCATTGCATCACTCCACCTTTGAGAACGTATCAGCATTCAAACGTGAAAAGAAGGATTCTCCTCTTCCTGTTGATCTCAGAGCAATAATGATGTGAATATGCTCAGCCTAAATTTGCCACTATATTTAGCAGTGAGCGATGACATCATAAGCAAGAAACATGACAGGCTAGCAACACTTATAAAATAAATAAAAGACGCACAAATATATCTTGTGTAAGTCTAGGTGAACTACACAAAAAGAAGCTGAAGAAAGTAAATGAAAAATGGCATAACAGTACTACAGGGTGCGGTATATCTGTTTAGTATCTAGATTAATCACTTCAGCAACACATAACCCCCTTAGACTTCTGCCTTCGGTAAATGTTGACAGTATTTTATAATTTATTAAGAATCAAATGCAGAAATTGTATGCAATAAAAATATATAAATACACACACACACACACACATATATATATATATATATATATATATATATATATATATACACACACACACACACACACACACACACACATATAGATACAGCTGTAAACTATTTCAATATAAATGCCCTCTATGAGCTACATTTAAAAGACTGTCAAGACCACCAGCAGAAAATTACCTCATTACAATTGCACAGTTTAACACTAGTTATTGTCAACAAGGAATAGAAGTATTGCTGTTTTAAATAGAAAAGGTTGCAATCTGCTTAAGAATTAGTAGATTCTATCCAGAAAAGAAGACATAACAGGCAGCTGTGACAGGATCATGTTAAGTTCATAACACTGAAGAGGGACACCGGTTCCAAAGCAGTTTAACAAAACAGCTTCAGGTTTTCCATAAATGCTTTTAGTGAGCTGCAGACATTCAGCAGAGAATAGGATTAGATGCTGAATGCTTACATGCAGACTTATGGGATTTGGACATTACACAATCCTGTGTAGTTGCGGAGACTTAGAAGAGCAGCAACAAAGTAAGGCAGATCAAAAATCTAAAGCCAGGTTATTCTCAGCTGCCTTTTATGTGGTGTAAATCTTTTCACAGCCTGGCAAACATCACAGACCAGAGACATTTCTAAATAGCATAGCAGCTTTTGATGCAATGTGCTTATTTAAATTGACAAGTAATATGAATCGAAAGAGCTCATTCTGCCTTTTTCGTTTTTTATTAATGATGTCAACAATTCTAAAGCAGTTAATAATCAGAATGATGTAGTATCTCAATGATTTTTGAAATATGAAAAAAAAGGTCCTTTTTTTACTGATGATGGCACATAAGTTTAGTCAGTGTTAGTTTGAGCTTATTCAATATCAAATATATGTTGTGTCTTTCGGCTTTTCCCGGTTAGTGGTCACCACAGTGGAACTCCGGTCTGTTAATGATTGGCAGTAGATTTTTACAAGCCGAGTTGCCGGCCCTGATGCACAACCTTCAACGAAGGTACGCCCATTTATGCATGTCTCAACACAGAAGACGCTCTAGCTAAGAATCGAACAGGACAACATCTTACTGTGAGGCGACAATGCTACCGCAGCACCATCACCGCAGTTATTCAATATCAGATATATATGCTGCATAATTTCTTATAAATAAGGACAATATCCATGAGCGCATGCTTTTATTTTCTCATGTAAAAAGACTGACAAATAAAGCTGCCTGTCATTGTAATATGAGCTGTTAAACATCCAAACATTTTGTGAAATACTCTACATGGATAAATTCAGAATAAAGGAAGTGGGTGTCACACATATGCAGACTGTAAATTAAGGGAGGTTCATCTGAGAGGTAGCAGCAGGTAGGGGTGCCTTACATGTGGTTCGGATATGTTTTTAACATCAGACAGTCTTTGAGAGAGCCAGGTATGGTAAGGCAATTGAACTTGACAAATATGTTTTTTGCAAATTAAAGCTTACATAATCAAAAGACCCAATGACCCCATTAGCTTCCATTCATGTTATGCCAGTAGTCTATATTGTAGCTTTTTATTGAATTGTCTTCATATTAAGGTTTTAAAGTGTTAACAAGCTTACTGTTGTAGTCTGGGGTTAGATTCCCTGAGCCTACATATTCCTACTGTATGACCAAATTGTTATTCAGACAACGCTTCAGTGTGAATTTTGTAAGGGTCTGTGTTCATCTGGGTTCTTCCTGCAAATCCATAAATTCTTATTTGATTTATTTTGTCTTTCTGATTCAGCCCATTTTCTTCACAAATTACAAAATTGGTGTTTTGTATTTAGGTACATTATCTGCTATTCCTGTGATACAGTCCAGGTTTCTTCAGTGTACTAACTTTATTGCATAACTTATGGGTCTAGACTGTACTCAGATTTACCTGAGGTATACAAACATTTGTTAATCTAACTGCCCCAGCTGCTGCAGCTGACATATATTTCAACATCCCCATTTGATATTTTAAGAAACTAGTTAAAAAACGAGAGAGAAACTGACCGTTGCATGATTCCTCAACACAAACCACCCTTCCAAGCATTATTTGTCAACCATCTTTATGAAAACTCATTTTGCAACCATTTTTGCTCATCACTTATGCTAAGGGTATTGTCAAACATCTGCTTTTGGTTAGTCAGATGTGAAGTACAGCCCAGTGTTCAAATGCAACACAATGATATGCAGAGTTGCTGTTTTGTAACTGTTGTTCTATGGCTAGCTACCTTAAAGGTACCAGCCTGCAGAAACAGAATACAGCAGTTGAAACTCAGTGGCACTTTCCTTCACCATAACATTCTCCCTTTCACATTTTACTGTGCACACTGATTTAAGTGGTTCCTGCAAATAAATAAATCAAATCAAAGTATACCTGATAAGGCAAAATTGATGCATCATTAATAAATTGTCCTTAATCCATGCCTCACAACCTGAAAGCAGAAGAAATCTTGACGAAGACAAAAATAATGAAGGGGACAAAGACTCAAAAATAGGGACAAATTCTGGGTCTATATCAGTTTGTCATAATGCAATTATAGCAAACACCAGCTCATTGACCCTCATTCAGTGAAAATCATTTCAGCAATTTGCTGAATTTACTGAGGGCAAGTGCATACTTGCCCTACAGCACACCTTTTCTCTACTGTAGTGCAATCTCAGAGTTGGTGTATATAGTTGGGGGGGGGTTGATTTGTATAGCTGTCGGTTTGTTGTGCTGTATTTACATGCCCTCAGTAAATGAGGGTCGACGATCTGGTGTTCACTGCAATTGCATTGTGATGAACTTATATAGACCCACAATTTATTAAATATTGCTTTTATAACATGATAAAGTTGATATACTAAAAGGTTTTGCATTAGCATGTATATTCTGAAGGATATAATTTCTGAAACTCAAATGTCTGTCATTATTTAGTGACAATCAAACTTAATGATTTGCCAGAAAACCACAAAGTTTGAGGAACAAATCTAGACATTTCAGAGGTATGCCTTAAACTGAAATAAGTTATTTCCTAGTGAAAACATGCCATGTCATGTAGCATTGCATGTTTTTTTGAGTAGTATTTATTTAACAGGAGGATCTTCTAAACATACATACACAGAAAGTTTATAGTTTAGTCTGAAGCATTTATGAGCTTAGTGGTGAAAATATTTGTAGAGCATGTGAGTGTAGTTTGTAAAATTCAAACCCGGTTTCATAAGATTTAAGTATCTTAGCAGCCTACCCCTTTCATTTCTTATAATGTACTGACAGTGATTGAAGGGAGTCCCAATTTCAGACAACCAGGGAGCTAGCAGAGATAAAGGGACTGGAATAATAAGACTGAAAGATGATGATGGTAAAATGAGGTGATATAAAGTAGATTAGACCAAGAAAGGGTGGCAGACACAATAAAATGGAGATGAAATAAATGTGGTGAGATTGTTTGGGAAGAGGTGATACTCATTAACTTCATTTTCTGTTCATAAATTTGTCTTAATACTGTATTTGTTGAAGGGATCATGTAATCAGAAAGTTCAGTGTAGGCTTCATTATAAAATCTGTCCTTGATTAATACAATTTATCACATCACCTCTATTCCAGTATTACCTAAAACTGCTTTAGTGAGTACAAGGAACTGGGTGTCTAACCTGCATGAGTGTATGTGCATTCCTGCTCTAGACAGTATGAAACCGATTACTACTTCTTTGAAATGCCACTATGATTCTTTACCCGCTTGTTAAGCTCTCAGATATGTTTCAAAAGTAGTGAAACTCATTCTGACCTTCACTAGAATTTCTTTGTCTGTCTAGTTTACTTGAATTCTAACTTCTTAACCAGCTGCCATAATCATGCCGGTTGTTTCTTGGACTCTGCCTCTCTCTTTGGGTGCATCATACTTCTTCATGAATCCTTGGTCATTAGTTTAATTTTCACTTTAGGATTTGTGTTTTCTAATGTCTCTTATAATAATGCTGACCACTTTTGTCACAATTCCATCCTAATTTTTCTCTACATCATACTGGGCTAACTTATTTTTGACAGCTGCTCTCTGGACTGTTTTTGTCTTGAAATGTAAACCAGACAATGGAGCAGTGGAATAATATCTTGATGATTTCTACTGGAATCACTTTGTGCAGTCTTGTGTTCCACTAAACCCCTTTACAGTCATGCTTCAATTACCTTAATATCATTATCCCAGGATTTTTTTCATTTTAATCATACAACACCTGCTAAACCATTACACAGTTTTCACTAGACACATTGATCTGCCTGTACTGTTATCCATTCTTTGAACATTGTTGAGTCCCTACTTGTCCATTCCTGCCAACACTGCACATATCTGTAGAAATCCTTCATGGTGCTGGACAAAAAACACTAACTCTTGCTGTTTTAATAAAGTTTGAGAGAGTGCGAGTTGTCTGAGCTTCATGTGTGAATTTGGTTTTATAGCATTTAGCTGCTATTAGCCACCTAGTTGTGTTTTTTTATATATAAAATCTTTTGACTCATAAGTAGGCCAGTGGCATCGTACTTTATTAAAAATTTGGAATCACATCCATAGATCATATAGATTAATAAATACGTTAAGCAATGTGGTTTAAAAGTCATTGTTCTAGAATAAATGCATGCATGAAACAAGTTACAATATAATTTTAAGAAGAAGAAGCAGAACTGAGATCACGCTCTGACAAGTTTAATAGAAGAGCTGTCTTATGGGTCAGTTTTTTATTGCTAACATATTTCTTTTTATAAACCATACAACTGTTAGAGTCATAAATTAAAAACTTTCAGCTGCTATAGTTTGGTAAGAACATACATTTTTTACAGCAGGGACCCGAGAAGGAAAAAAAAGATGCAAAAAAGATATAAAAGGTCTTTTCAAATTTAGATTTATAGACAAATACATGTATTTTAAGAAGTTTTAGACGTATGTGGAAGGGAAGAATAATGCAGCATGTTGTTATGATGTAAAATAGGTGACAGATCTCTGCTGCTAAAGAATGTCATTATACCAAGTAAACATTATTAATGTTGCCATTTACAAAATGCACAATCTGTATACAATTACTGCTTTAGTGATATCAGATGCAAATGTACTATCATTCACTTTTTAGTCAAAGTTAGGATTACTTAAGGTCAGAGTAAAGATAGATATACACAGAAACAGAAAGAGTTTAAGAGAACCCAGAGTCTGCTGTGAAAGGCAGTGGTAGCTGAAGATGTATTATATTCCTTGTTTGAGTTAAAGAATCAAGAGTGCAACTTCATCACTCTAAGAGGGTCTGACAACAGTGCTATGGTGTCCTCATGGTAGAAGCTGGAATAAAGAAGTAGCTAAAGTAACAGGGTAAGTGGGTAAGGTTGTCACCTCTGTTTTTTCCCAGAGTGTCAGGAAATGCAAAGAGTACTCCAGCTCTCTGGTTCTTTACCTTCTCCATTTTTTTCATTTAAGAAGGCATTGCTTTGTCAGAGGATCTTATGAGTTGATTGGCTGCTTGTTCTGTCGAAAACAGCAAATCAACAAGCACTTTCTTCAACACAGCAAGCAGCCAATCATCAGAACAGCATAGAAGCCTATGGAAATTAATGAATATTAAGTGGGACTCTCATCTACTTGGTACCACTTTTTTAAAAGGTTTCTGATATTTGGTCTTCATCTGCTTCTTGTATATGACCAGACAGACCAACCAGTGTGTAAAGTTTGGATTCCCTGTTTTATTCATTTGCTACTGGACCTCACATGACTGAGCTGACTGCTGCTGCTAAGAAGTCCTTGTGGCTTGGGCTGCTTTACTCTGACCACTGTGCTGCTGCCCTTGCTTGAGCTCTTCACTGCTGCTGTGTGCATCACCAGCCAGCATTCAAGAGTCTGGCTGAGATCATTTTGAAGACACTAGTTAGGCACAGGAGACCCTTGTTTGTGTTTTTGGCAGAAAAACAACAGCATTTGTACTGGGTATTTTTCACATTGAAGCAATGACTGTAATAAGGTAAGACTGTCCTGATTTTTCCCATGTTTTGTCTCTCCCACATAAAATACATGTTTCCTGCTGGCAATCGAAGGCTTTGTTGAAGTGATGATAGCAGTGAGTATTAGATGTTATATCCTTCAAAACATGCATTTTATTCTAGCAACATTTGGGATTGTTTGTTGCTCTGCATGTTTCTTGTGTCATGAGATTTGTCCAGATTTTCACCTCACAAAATTGTCTGCTCCTCAAAGAATTTATAATTTTCTGGAAAATCACTATGGCATACATTTGAGTTTGAGAGTTCATATCCTTCATAAAATACATGTAAACACAAATCCTGTTGTTCTAGCAACTTTCTAAGTTTATAAGAGCAGTATTTTTGTCTCCGCATCCTACTAGGTAATAGAACGTGCTAGATATTGTACTCCTAAAGAAATTATTGTTACTTCATCTCGAGTTTTACCACCATTGATGTGCAGTTATCATGGGGGTTATAAAGGTTAATTTGTTGCTAGATAATTGTGCCAAACCGAAAGCTAAATCAATGAACAAAATATTAATTACAGATTATATAAAAGCAAAACGGTCACAATGTAAAACTAATCAGAGTGATACATTCATTGGAAAAACTGTAAACGAAACATGTAAAGTTTTGAAAGAGAAATTAGTGCAAAAAATCAAGAAAAAAATGCTTAGCATCAGGATTTAAACATGCAACATCAAGGGGATATATTTCTATAAGAACAAAATACTGGATTAAGGTGAGAGCAAAAAATATAAGAAATAGAAAAGAGGTTGAACTACAACTTTGAAAACTGAAAAAAACAAGCTGGACAAAGAAAATAAGCATAGTGTGAGACAAGATCAAGAAAAATCTGAAGAAAATCTATATAAAGATATTGAGTATAATAGGAAACCATTTTATAGCTATATAAGATGTGGCAGGAATAAAGGCATACAAATTGATAACTGTGTTAGATTCTGAAATTTATTCACAGACCTAACAAATTATAGATGTATTTACAAAATCTTATGCAAAACAGTTTGGAACCACAAGCGGTCCTAGTGACATCCAGGTAACATCAGATACTGAAATCAAATTAGATTATATTGAAAAAGATGTATGCAAACTGGATGCAAACAAAGCACAGGGAGGAAATGGAATTAGTAATAATGACCTTGAGAACTCTTCAGCAAAACGTACAGTACCATTATATCTGTTATTTACTAGGTCAAGTAATTACAGGGTTATTCCTCAAGATTGGAGACATGCACTTCTTAGACCTGTCTTTAAGGGAAAGGGGAGAAACCCAGAGTTATACATACTTTCATTTTGGGGAAAATAATGAAGAGGGTAATATTGAATAAGTTATTGTCAGCACTGGAAAGGCTGGTACTTGACAACGTATATCAGCATGCATATGTTGAAAACAGATCTATTTAACTTCAGCAATTGACAGGGTCATTCAGAAACCACTAATCAATCAATTACAACAACTAGGTATTGATGTACTCTTGATAAGAGGGATAGCTGCATGGCTTATAAATAGGATATGACAAGTATAATACAACTGGACAGGTAAAATTCTTTGTTACAATCAGGGTGCCCCACAGTGCTCTGTCAGAGACCCATACTTGTTTAGATTGTATCTTTCAGACCTATCTTTTTCATCTGAGGTGTTCTACAGTCTGCATGCAGATAACTTGAAAGTGACTAAAATGATTGTGTGTTACAGATAGGGCATGTTTGCAAAAGAACTTGACTAAATTGACCATTTGGGCACAGGAGAACAATATGCTGATAAATACATTAAAGACCAACCATATGAGATTTGGAAGACATAAATTGAAAGGTGACTAATTAATATAGCACACAATGATTGAAACTCTAGATTCATTTAAGGTCTTTGGTATATGGGTAGATTGAGCTTTGAATGTTTCTAATTATTTCAACCAATTGGTTAATGATAGTTATAAACTATAGGTTGTATAAAATGATTCATAAAGTCTAGGAAATCAGAAAATGATGTCATTGTTTGTTATTTACATTAGACCCAAACTTGAGTATGAAATAATATGGAAACCTTATAAGAAAACAAGCATGAGTAAACTGGAAAATGTACAGTGGAAATATACCAAGGTCATCCATGGATGTGAAAATGTAAGTTGTTATGAAAGACTAAAACATATGAACTTGTATGATGTTTCTCATAGATATTTAAGAAGAGATCTTATCTGGGTATATAGGGCATTTAGAGACAACTACCTCTGGGAATGCTTGGGGTTTTGAAAAAGTACTAAAGAATCATCACATAACTTATGTAGAAGATGTTCTATGAACGAGGGGTGTACTAATTGTTTCTCTAAAAGAGCAGCTGATGCATGGAACAGACTGCTAAATAAAATTAAAACAATTACTAGTTTAGATATTTTTAAGAACAGCCTGGACACATACTGTGGGAACAACTGTTTTGGTATATTGGCAGGCTAGAAGGGCATTACTGCCCATGCTTGAAATATTTGTATGTATGTGTGATGCCCGTTCACTGGCCCAGTAATCAAGAAGCCTCAGTCCTCACTACTAGCACCAGTGGGGGGCGTCCATATTGGGAGGATAACAAGTACACACACAATAAAGTACAATTTCCCTTAAGAACACACAGAGATCACAGTCTGTCTGGGGCTGGTTTCTCCCTTTCTCTCCATATCCCCAATAAGACTACCCACTGGCACAGCTATAAGGTTCAGATCTCAGCTGAGTAGTCAAGCCAGAACCTCCAGCACCCTCTCTGTCCAACCAGTGCTTTGTGTCCCTGTACAAGTAGCTGGCGCACACACACTTTGAGATTTGATTTATATACAAACACACAGACACTTCAAGGGGAGGCTGGCACAGGTTCACTAGCTATGCCCCCTTCTGCCCAGGCTATAAGGTAGTAATCACTGCCACCAACTACTCTTATCAGCTGCTCTAAAGGTCCTTACCAAAGGGTGTCCAATTCTACTGTGCAATGTTACTGTTATCTAAATAGTAAGTGTGACAAACAGCAAGGCTATTGGAGTTGCTTGTACAGTATCACCAAATACATGCAAGCACTCTAAGAGCTTAAATATCTCGACCCAAAACCGCCACAGTTAAGAGGTTTAAAAATATTTAATAATAAAAGCATAAGGCAATAGTAAAAATACTAAAATGGCATGACAAACTAGGATACTGTAACAAAAACCAAAATGGGTACAGACGTCTCCACAGCTCTTTATTAGATGAATACAGAATATCAATCCAAAGAACACTGATGACAAATCAGATAAAGCGCTGTTTGTCTAGTGTAGTAACTATACTTCTTTAGATGATTAGTAACAACTCCAGTTCTTCTTAAATACATATACCTTCCTTCCTTCTGGCATTAATTGGATAATGAATGCCAAATATTAATTACTTCATTATACAGCCTTTCAGTTTTGAAATTACTCGTAAAAGTGAAAACTAAAATAAAAAAATAATGACAGGTAAAAAATGAAAATAGATAAATAGAAAAGATATACACATCATTAAAAATGGTTAATAATAATTAACCAAAATACTGTACACAATTAAATACATATTCAATCTACTAGAATCTACTAACATCCTCCAGGATAAATTACCTAGTTGAAATAGACTACCTGCATGACTTTACTGGTAGTAATAATTACTGCAACATTACATAACCAGGACAAATAATATACTTCCTCAAAGTTATCTATTCAGATTCTTGAGTCTCAAAAGGCACTGTATAGAACAAGAATTGCTAATACCTGGATAATGGCAAGCATCCTACTGTATTTGCCACATTAATTCCATTCTCTCTAATAATAAAGATCTTGGTCCACCCGTTAAATCTTTTGGATTGTGGTCAATGATTCTAAATCTGTAGGGTTCCACTTTATATTGTTGGCTAATGCGTTTTCAGTTTTCTCCTTTTTGATGTAATATAAATGCTCATATACCAGCTCATGTAACATTTGGTCTTCCCGATGTAAAAGGCGGGACAAAGTTGGCATTTAGCTAAGTAGACCACATAGGTAGAGTTACAATTAAATTTACCAGAGGTCATAGTATAGCGTTGATCTCTTAGGTAAAACATATACCCAATGTTCATAAATTTACAATGATTACAAGATTCGCATTTAGCCATACCCGAGTTCCTTACTGATCTAGTATTACAAGTTCCAAGAAGATTCTTCAAATTGTTCCCTCTCTTAAATGTAAATGAGGGAGTTGGCCCTATTAATGTACAGAGCTCCAAGTTGTTACTGAGAAGGTTCCAGTTTTTCTTTATTATAGCTAATATGTGCCTGCTTTCTGGGCTGAAAGTTAGTATAAAACTGACAGGAGACCTATTTACTCTATAATGAGTTTCAAGATCCACCGCATTATGAGGTAGAACCTCCCCTCATAATAGTGGGATATATACACCATTAGGCCTCTTGTGTAAAATCTCAATAGTAATTTCCAAAATGAGGTCCCTAGGGTAACCCCTTGTAATAAACATGTTACCTATTTTTTCGCATTCCTTGATGAATGCACTCTCAACCATTACCATCCTTATAGCTCAAACTAACTGGCCCTTAATCACTGACTTCTTATGGAAAGGATGTGAACTAGTGAAGTGTAAATGTGTTTGAAAATGTATCCTTCCTATGAATCTTAGTCAGTCGTTTATGGGCCGGATCTTTAAATAATTCGATGTCAAGGTATGTTATTACATCTTCATGAAAGGTATAGATGAATTCTAAAAAGTTGGTAGTTTGGTTCAAATACCCAATGAACTCTACTACTTCATCTACATTACCTTTGTGGATGACATAAATGTCATCCATGTAGCAAGTGTAAAAGAATATTCTGTCCATTAAGTATTCCTTCTTGAGAATATGTTCCTTTTCCCATTGGGCCATACCTGTGTTTACAAAGCTGGACCCCATTGCCAGCCCAATCTTCTGCAGATAAAATTGTTTATCAAACAAAAAATAGTTGTTTGTTAGAACAATGTCCAACAGGGCACTCACTAGTCTAATCTCAACTGAAAGGACCCCTTTATCCCCGAGGAATCGGACTATGTACTTGATTCCTTCCTCCTGTGGGATAGATGTATACAAATCCCTGACATCGATCGTTAGGAAGTTGAAATTTTTCTGGTATGGAAGCTCGTTTAATTTTGATAAAGTCCAAGAATCTTTACAGATTTGGCCCTCATTCTTTAGATATTTCTTTAATATACTATCTTCTACTTTAGCTATAGGATATGTTATACTTTGACGTGCATCAACCAGTGGCCTCATTGTTGGATCAACTAAAGATTTATGTAGTTAAGGCACACCAAATAAAATTGGTGTCCTCTGGGCTAACATTGTTAAATAATTCAAGAGGGGCGTATCAATTAATTGTTCAATAAACAGGTCATTCAGATGCTCCTTTATTCTCTTATAAGCTGACTGGGATGCAAGTATCAGTTTTCAAAAGTTTAGACATCTTTTCATTATAAAAATCATTACCCATTATCACCAAACCTCCCCCTTTGTCTGGTTTCAGAGTTCTAATTGGTAGTTGTCGAAACTCAGTAAAAGTTACCCACTCGTCTCTCCATATGTTCTTTTATATTTTGACTTCTCCATCAGAAAATTTCTTATGTCAATTTCAAACATTTTTTTCAAATCTGGTGGATTTAAAGTACTAGGGATATAAAATTCAGATGTAGTTTTCTGTTCTAAATTAAAGAAAACCTGCAAATTAAGTTTTCTAATAGACTGCTTGAAATCAATAATGGTTTGTACCATACTGGTTGGTTTATTTGGTACAAACGATAGACCCTTTGCTAAAAGTTCCATCACATTAGGTTTTACTTCAAACTCAGAAAAATTATATATGCTAAAATCTTCACTGCGGTTAGTAATAACTGTAAGTGGAGGAGCTGTTCAATTGTGTGTCAGTGTCAAGATTTAAATTCACAGAGATATCAGTCTCTTTAACACTCATGTAGGAATCTACATTAGTCAATATTTCAGACAGTGGAAATTCAGACTTTAAGACACTTTGTTAGATGTACTAACAGTTCCCAAAACAAGCGAGTCCAATGATGCATTTGAGTTAAGCTGTGGAAAAACCGCAAAGACATTATGAGCATCCTGACCTGAGTTACTAGGACTCAACCCCCCCCCCCCCCGATATTAGTTAGCACTTTAGGCATAAATACTTCCTGGCCATGTGCTATGATGTTAAAGTTCAAGTTCAATGTTACAGGAATTCCTTTATTAGGAAAACATGCATTAACACTGGGTAGCATCTCAAATAAATGTAGTTTAACACTAGACACCCCTCTGTTAACTGTATTAAATAACCCTAAATCTGACAAGTCAGGTAATTCATTAGTACTAAGCCGTAATACCTTAGTACCAGTGTTACCATTTAGGCTAACAGTTTGCAAGTCCATAGAATATGGCAATAATGTAGAACCAAAATCTAACAAGTCCTCATACACACTGTCCAGAGGACCAGAATTCAAAGATGATGTTCCGGTCATGTGCTTACCCAACTTAGCAACAGGGAGATCAGCAACAGTACAGGAAAAATTCAAGCCCAAATCAGTTGAATGGGAATGGATAGAAGTAGTTACTTCTTCTTTTTGTTGGTGCTGACTTTTCTTTGGTGCAGATTTTTCCCCTTCCAAGTCTCTCGTCCCATCTGTTGTTGGTTTGTACCTTCCTGATGAAATCCTGCTGGTTGGTGTTGGTTTCCACTTCACTAAAGTTGTCTAGTTGGTCGAGGTGGTTACCATCATGTTCTTTACATGAATTTTGCTTATTCAGAATCAGCCCAGCTGTAGTTTGCCTCGTTTGTTGAGCGACCAAATGGGTTGTACCATTCTGTCCTTGTGATGGTGGGGGAACAGGGTACACCATACCATTAGCATATGCTGTAATATTCCTCTCCAACCTTTTAACGTTAGTTCCTCTAAGTTTATCAATATGCTTACTGATGCTCTCAAAGCATCTTTTATAGTCAAATTTGTAATGTATGAACTCAGGAGACTCACATATGCAAGTGTTAATGGCCATAATGTCATTATTTAAAGAATCAACTGTGCATTGATAGTGTTTCATAATTAGTTACATAAGCTCTGACCCATGTTTATTAAAAAGATCAATTAATTCATGGTGGAATAAGGAGCCGGGGACTAAGCCTGTTGGATGTTGCCATGAACTTAAGCTTTTCGGGACTACCTTTTCCCTCAGGCATTTATTAAAATATGCAACTTCCAACTGCAATTTCTTAGTCCTAAAACATTTCAAATCCAGTTCTTTCAAATCTGATACAATTATGGTGGTCTCTCATTGTTCATCAATTCACTAGTGCCAGGATTTTTAAATATAGGAATGTTATTCAACCATCCTTACACATCGAGACTGTCAATAAGCTCCAAGGGACTTATATGATGGTTAGAATGAATGTTCTGCGTGGACTGGTTATTGGCACCATTATCCTGAAGTTGGACATGCAAACTGCTCATGTTTTTCTCTTGAGCATTAAATACTAAAGATGGTGATACTTGTTTATTGAAAACAGTCACTGGCCCACATAAAGCAGCATCCAGCCAATCAGTGTCCAGACGTTGAGTAAGTATAGCAATCAAGTTTATAAGATTCCCAGTCTCTTGTTGACTGTTGTGGGGGTTGAATAGATCCTGGGAGTCAGAAATGTTCCCGCTTGCCATGAACAAACTGTAAAAATACTAAAATGGTATGACAAACTAGGATACTAAAACAAAAAACAAAACAGGAACAGACTGCTCCCCAGCTCTTTATTAGAATATCAATCCAAAGAACTCTGGTGACAAATCAGATAAAGTGCTTTTCATCTAGTGGAGTAACTAGACTTCTTCAGATGATCAGTAACAACTCAGGTTCTTCTTAAATACATATTCCCCTCCCTCCTTCTGGCTTAATTGGATAATGAATGCCAAGTATTAATTACTTCATTATACAACCTTTCACTTTTCAAATTACTCATAAAAGTAAAAGTAAAAAAACAAGACAATTTTCATTAATGCAACACAGTGATAATAGAGAGTTCAGAAATCACAGGAAATGCTTGAAAACAACATTGTAGGACAGTCTGGCATAATTGCAGAAAACAGCTAGAAAAACAGCTAGACTCATCTGGCTATATTCATATCTGTCTCTAAATCAATGTACCTAAATAACTTGCTTACAGAGCAAAGCAAATGCAGATGAGAAGTGCTGAACAAATGTTTACAGGTCCAGATCAAGATACAAAATGCACTCTCTTTCTCTCTGAGCTAGTTTTTTAAATTGATAATACACATTACTGCTGAGTAATTTCAGACTGGATCATTCTTGTCATCTCTGCTTAAGTTCCCAGGCTAACAGAAATTAAAATTTACATTTCTTTGTGATCTGCAGCTGTCAGGAAGTCACAGGACACTTTACATGTGAAACCTAGTAACTGTGTCTGTCTTAAGACAATAGAAAGAAGCTCCTAGTCCAGACATCCTGTCTCTTAGCTTCAGATCACACACAGTCGTAAAATTATTTTATCAGCTTACAATTTTTAGAGTTTGTCAGTTAACTCTGTATATCCCAGTTTTCTACCATGAAAACATACATTGCATAAGCATAGAGTTTATATACATTTCTGCTTTCTTCCAGCTGGGTGGACTGTGATTACATTTTTGAAGCTCAGCACATAACGTAGTTTTCTTACATTTGTTACACAAGCCTGTAGATCATATTAATAGTTACAATGACATAGAACTATTTACAAAATTATATCTAGCTAGGCTGGCAGCCTCTCAGTTTATCACAGTATGTATAATTTAAACTTTGTCCAGATTTCTTGCGGTAAGAGGTTGAGGTATAGTTATGATGTCAAAGTCCTTAAATAATGACAGACATTTGAGTTTGCCTTTATATCTTTGAGACAATGCATGATAAAGAACTGTTATTCTAGTGACTTTCTAAGAGTAAGTATTAACATATGTCCCTGAATTTGGCCCTTCTTTGCCCTATGATGAGTGTTGTCCAGATTTTTCATGCTAAGAAGTAGAGAGGTACGGTGATGCTGCTTAGATTTTGCAGGATGTCCAGATATTTCTCATATCTTTTGTTTTCTTCCTGATATACTGTGTGGATTTCTGGCAAATCACTGGCAATTGAAGTCATTAAATGACAGATATTTATCCCTTAGAGTTCATATCTTTGAAGAAATGCATGATAGAGCAAACATTGTTATTCTGGGTACTTTCTAAGATTATAAGTAGTAAATGTAATTAACATCTGTCCTTGATTTGGGGTTGTCTCCCTATGATTAGTGCTTTCCAGATTTCTTGTGCCAAGAGGTTGAAAGGTATGGTGATGTAAAGATTGTTGCAAGATGTCCAGATTTTTGCCACATATCTTTTGGTCTATTCCTCATAAAATGTGTGGCTTTCTGGCAAATCATTGAGGGATGAAGTCATTAAATGACAGACATTTGAGTTTTAGACTTATGCAGTCAGAAAATACATGCTATTGCAAAACATGTCTATCAATTTTCTAAGTTTGTAAGAGCAATATTTAAAATCTGTCCCTGCTTTTTGACCCTTTGTCCCCATTATGTTTGGTTTGCAGTAATTTAAGTGTGAGTACTTATGACATGCCTTTTTTTGTCTCTACACAAGTGATTATGGTTGCAGAGGGGACTATAATTGCTGAGCTGCCATGTATTTCATCTTGTTGGCTCACAGTATGGCTCTGAATGTCTGACTTTAGTTGCTGTAGCACTCTTTGTCCAGACTTTACTCTCAGCTGGATATCTTTACATTGGGTTCATGTGTGTAACAGTTGAGGGACTTCACTTGGCACAGTAGTTAGTGCTTCAGTATTTGATATCCAGATTTTAATCAAAGTTGAATGCCTTCTGCATTAGATCTACACATCCTCCAGTTTGTGTCAAGTTCATCAATGTAACAGCTGCAGAATATCACTCTGCCACAGGAGTTCTGTTACTGCCTTACATTGTTTGACCTCCACTGTTAATTTGTCAGGTGGAGTTTGCATGCCCTATTGCACCCACAGGCTGTATTTTTTCCTTATGGCTAGCTAGGTGTACTACAAACCTGGAGAATTTCATGCTACAGGATGTGAGCAGGTATCTCTGGCTAGTGACTGTGGCATAGGCCCCCAATGCACTGTTGTTGCTGGTCATTTCATGCTATTGTCTGGATCAGCAAGAGGCTGGAAGCAACACAATGTCTCCTAAGAAGTTAAAAGCATTCTGTACTTACAATAAGGCATGGGAGTGAAGTTATTCATGGGTGCAAATATATTCAGCTGCTCTTACTGTAACTGTCTTAGTTGCTGTTCTGCGTGCTGTTATCTGTTCAGTTGTTCTTACTCTGCACTTATTACTGCTTGTTAGTAGCCTTCTAATTTAGTGCCTCCTGCACTTGTTTTTTTAGTCATTTGTTAATTTAATTGCATTTAAACTGTATTTGCCATAATATTGATACACGTGTGCTAGCCCGCACTGCATTTGAATTGTATTTACTGCTGTTTTAGCTAAATTCCTAGCTTTTTTCCTGCCTTTCCTGTAACTTATCTAGTCCAGATACAAACTTGCTGTATCCAGGACTGTTTGTAAGGTCCTGAGCCCCTCAAGCCTTTATGTGTTGTAGGGAAGCCTTCTAGCTTATCAGTGGGAGTGGTAAGCACTAGGTAGCCTATCTACCACAGGAGGAGAGGTTTATGGCCCAGAAATTATAGTTTATCAGCGGTTTGGGAAGCTCTTTCAACCTTCTGATTCAAAAGCCTGTGTTTGTGCTTGTTTCCTGCCTTTCCTGTTATTAGTCTAGTCCAGGTACAGATTTGTATCCAGGACTCTTTGTAAGCTTCTGAGCCCCCCCCCCCCCAAGCCTTTCTGTGTTGGAGGGAAGCCTTCTAGCTTATCAGTAGGAGTGGTAAGCATCAGGTAGCCTATCTACCACGGGAAGAGTGGGTTTTGGCCCATAAACTGTAGTTTATTGGCCATTTAGGCAGTTTTCCATCTCTTTCAACTTGTTGGCTTAAAAGTCTGCATTTGCATATATTCCCCACCTTTACTGTAACTAGTCTAGTCCAGATACAGATTAGTTGTATCCAGGACTCTTTGTAAGCTTCTGAGCACCCCAAGCCTTTCTGTGTTGGAGGGAAGCCTTCTAGCTTATCAGTGGGAGTGGTAAGCATTAGGTAGCCTATCTATCACAAGAGGAGTGGTTCCTGGCCCAGAATTTGTAGCTACTGGCCGTTTGGGCAGTTTATTCCCATCTCTTTCAACTTTCTGATTTAAAAGCTGCACTTGCGCTGTTTCCCACCTTTCCTGTAACTAGCCTAATCCAGATACAGACTTGCTGTATCCAGGACTGTTGGTAAGCTTCTGAGCCCCGCAAGCCTTTATGTGTTGGAGGGAAGCCTTCTAGCTTATCGGTGGGAGTGGTAAGCACTAGATAGCCTATCTACCACAAGAGGAGTGGTTCTGGCCCAGAAATTGTAGTTTATTGGCCATTTGGGCAGTTTTTTCCATCTCTCTCAACTTTCTGGTTTTAAAGCCCATGTTTGCGCTTGATCCCCACCTTTCCCATAACTAGTCTAGTCCAGGTAAAGATTTGCTGTATCCAGGACTGTTTGTAAGCTTCTGAACCCCTCAAGCCTTTGTGTTGGAGTGCAGCCTTCTAGCTTATCAGTGGGAGTGGTAAGTACTAGGTAGCCTGTCTACCACAAGAGGAGTGGTTCTTGGCCCAGGAATTGTAGTTTATTGATCATTCGGGAAGTTGTCCATCTCTTTCAACTTTCTGGTTTAAAAGACCACATCTGCACTTGTTTCATTTCTTTCCTGTAACTAACCTACTGGAAAGCACTAGGGATCCTTATACTGATACAAGCCTTCTAACTTAAAAGAGAGACTTTGGAGAGATTATCAGTTTTCTGTATTTTCTTGCTGTACTTAACTGTTTTCTGCCTAAACGCTGATTTTTCCAGCACTTATTGTGATTTAAAAGCTTGTTTTTTTCACATATTGTACTTAATTGACTGCCTGCCCTTTTAAAAAGTTGTTTTTGTTTAAATAAATTGTTTAACTGTTGTAGGCTACAAACTAAAGTGCGATAGCCTTTTCTGTTCGCTTGTAGTCATTTAAAGCTGTTTTTTAAGTGTACTTTTTACTGTTTTTGCCTTATCTTTTCAAAAAAAAAAAAACATTTCTTGTTTCCCGCCTTTCTAAGCTAGTATAGTCCAGGTTTCAGGCTAGTGCTGAATTCAGGGCTGTGTTACAAGTTTCTGAGTTGCCCATACCTTACTTGGATAGAGGGAAGTTTCTCTGTTCACCTGTGAGAGAGAAAAACTTTGAGCAGCCATCTGTCCCTGGAGGAGTGGTTCCAGACCAGAAGTTAGTAGTTTAAAAAATGCGTTTGCATGATTTTGTGCGCCAGGCAGCACCGGTTAGCTAGGGTTAAATTATTCCCGGCTCCACTAAGCCTTCTCTTCAGTTTTTTACTTGAAACTAGTCTAACTCTCAACCTAAGCACTCAAAAAGCATCCTACAGTCCAGCACTTGCTCAGACCTAATAGCAAGCACTAATATACCCCGACACTTGACTGTCCAGCATGACAAGGCTCTTTATCCACCCCTCACCAACCAAGCGACTAAGCAACTTACCCTACTATTCAGGCATGACCAAAGGGCAACTTCAAGTGTGCTCTCCAGTCCAGCTGGTGAATCTGGGTATCCTGTGGCAATGTTACAACTGCCTCATGTACACAGACAGCCCTCTCCTCCTAACACAAAACACTAACATATGCGAGAGATGCAATTATACAGCCAAACTGGAGGCTAAGGTCTCTCAACCCAAGACTGGAACAGACAGTCACGAGGAGAAGGTTAACACTTGCACCACACCTCCAGCCTCACATAGACCTACTAAACCAGCACTGGCAAAAAATACACAAAATCATACTCGGAGGCTCTAAATAAAAACCTGCAAAAGCATCAGAGAGCTCCAAAGCAGACACCCACAAAATCTGCACCTCCCGTCACAAACCAGACAACACATAAAACACAAAATCAATGTGCCACACAATCACAGCCCTTAAGGCAAAATAACATACCTAACATACTAGTAATAGGTGACTCAATAGTCAGGCACACTGATGCCCCACTCACTAGGCTGGACAAGGAGAAGGTTACTGTTTGCTGCTTATTGGGAGCCAGAATCCACCAGATAACACAAGCACTCAGGTCACTCCAAAACAAGTACAAATATGACTCTGTCATTGGTCATGTTGGAGTGAATGACTTGAGACGTACCTCCCTGGACTACATGAAAAGAGACATGGAAGAGCTCTCTGGTCATGTAGCCCAAGCGGGTATGACCCTGACCCTGAGTAGCATCCTGCCCTCACCAAGAATGATACCTCAGTATAAAGAAAAACTGATCAATTTCAACAATTGGCTAAGCTTATGGTGTCATTCAAAGGGGATCCAGTGTCTGTCAGCCTGGGATGACACGCTTGACAAGCCGCATTGCTTCACAAGAGATGGCTTGCACCTGTCACCCCTTGGCTTTCGAATACTGGCCAAGGCTCTTGCCCCCATAGTGCCTTTTTTAGGCAAGGCTCAAGATTCAAACTCACCACCATAAACAGCACAAGTAAAAAAATGAGGGTTATGCTACTCAACGCCAGAAGTTTAAATCTCAAAATGCATGCGCTCAAAGCATTCCTAAGTATGGAGAACGTCGACATCTGTTCAGTAACTGAAACCTGGTTTAAGGCTCCAGAGAGCACTCCAGCACTACTGGGCTACAAATCATACCACACATTTTGGCCACAGAACACGGACCGAAACACACAAGGAGGGGGTGTATTCATATTCATCAAGGATACCCACACCTCCAGGTTAGTGGCGCAGCATGATACCTCTGAGATCATCCATGTGCAACTAACATCGGGCAAATATGCAATGCAAATTGTGGCCTGCTACAGATCACCCTCCATGACCCAGGACCACCAGTCCGCCTTTCTGGAGACACTGGAAAACATGAAGGTCCTACCGAACACCCTGATATTGGGCGATTTCAATTACCCTACCATTAACTGGGAAAACTACTTGAGTACAAACTCCCAGGCTTAGCGCTTCCTGGAATTTATCAACTCAAATGCCCTGGATCAGCTGGTAAACTCCCCTACCAGAGGCCACAACATATTGGACCTGGTCATCACCAACATGGGAGACAGGTGTTCCGTACTAGAGGTCAACCCATCACTGGTTAGATCAGATCATAAACTAATCACCTTGGATGTCCATACCCCACCACCACCCCCAACCAAGGAAACCACAGTGAAAAACTTTTCTAATGCAAACTTCACCCTACTTAAGGCAGAGGTGGTAAGTTTCACAGCCCCCACGTTAAAGGATAACACTGCACAAGATGTAGAATTCTTTACAATTGCACTCTATGAGCACCTACAAGGATGCATGGATCATGCCATCCCTAGCAAAACCAAGACTCACTCCCCTAAGAGAAGGAAACCAGTCTGGTGGACCACTGCCATAAACAGGTTATACAATAGAAGGAGGAAACTAGTTCAGAAAAAAAGCAAATCCCAAGAAGGAAAGACATCCTGATCAGTATCAGTAAGAAACTAAGATCCCTCATAAAATCATCCAAGGCTAACTTCGAAAGAAAAATAGCCAAGGATTCAAAAGATAACCACAAAGCCTTCTTTAGCTATGTCAAAAATCTAAGTGGAAACTCACAGATATGCTCTGAGCTAGTGCAAAATAGCACAAAATATACTGAACCTACTGATATTGCCAACATCCTGGCAGATAGATTCAGTGCAAACTTCACCTCCCTCTCACCTTTAAAAGGGCCCACAACAGTACTGGAAAAGTGTAGTGTCCCAGAAATCACAGAAGCAGAGGTGAAAACAGCCCTTTCAAAAGCCAAAAGCACAGCATCAATGGGGCCAGATGGTGTCCCAGGCTGCGTCATGCACGAACTACGGAACAAACTAACCCCCCACCTAAACATGCTGTTCAACCTCAGCCTCTCCACAGGCTATGTGCCCATAGAATGGCACACAGCAATGGTTATTCTGCTCTACAAAGGAGGGGCCACAACTGACCCTGGTAACTATCGCCCCATAAGCCTGACTAGCCTGGTCTGCAAGGCTATGGAGTGCATCATCATGGAACTCATTAACAAAGACATTGGGAACCACTTGACCTGACTCGGTTCGGTTTTAAGGGCAGATCATGCCTACTAAACCTGGTTGACTTCTTTGAGACAGTCACCAAGGCCATAGACGAGGGAAAGGTTGTTCACACAGCCTACCTTGATCTCGCCAAGGCACTCAACACCATTTCTCTCTTGGGTATTATAGAAAAACTCACCAGCCTGAACATAAACCCCTATGTTACAAGATGGGTTGCCAACTGGCTTCCAGACAGAACTCGCACGGTAAGAATAGCGGGCTCCAGGTCCGACTCTAAACCAGTCACAAGTGGTGTCCTGCAAGGCTCGGTTCTGGGACTCCAACTGTTTGGCATATATTTCTCAGAAGTACAGGCAAACACAGGAGGACTATGGCTAACCAAGTTCACCGATGACTGCAAACTGGAAGCCATAATTAACTCTCCAGCTGACACGAACATCCTTCAAAAAGGCCTTACTGAGGCAGACACCTGGTGTCAAAGTCATGGCCTCAAGCTAAATGCCAAAAAATGCATAGTCATCCCGTTTGGGAAAAACAAAACACCCACAAATTACCACATAGGTGGCAACCCCCTTAATACAGAAGAGGTAATTAGAGATCTGGGGACCCAGGTAGATAGTATTCTCTCCTTTGACAGTCATATTGCCAAAGTAGTTAGGAAATCTTTCTATGTGGCCCATCTAATTACTAAGGGGTTCACATCTAGAAATAAAGAGGTTATAGTGCCCCTCTACTCGTCACTCACCAGACCCATCATAGAGTACAATGCCCCATTTGGGATGTACCTCACAAGACACTTCCAACAGCTGGAAAGACCACAAAAGCACCTCACCAAGAGGATTACTGGCCTCAACATATGTCCTATGCAGCCTGACTGAAAAAACTCTGGCTGTACTCAAAGGCATATCGCTTACTCAGAGGTGATCTCTGCCTGACTTACAAAGCCATGTCCAACTCAGAATTGATGGACATGCTCCACCTAAAGAAATCCACGTCACTGCGAGCCACGCGCTCTAGTGAGCTAAACCTCACCACAACAATAAATAGAACATGCTGGAGGGATAGATTCCTGTCATAGAGACTCCCTATGCTTTGGAAAAAAAATTCCTAACTACATTAGGCAGAGCCCCTCGCTAACACACTTCAAGAAAAGCCTTGACGAGCGGATGGGTAACAGAAAATACACCAATGGGATCACTTCATTGGCTCTGCTTGACAGAGGCTCAGTTAATTAATCAATGGGGCAGCGAAGCCGATACACTCTGGCTAGGCTAATAAATGCCCTCAGGCAGATAGCCTGTTACCTGCCTATGAACCTGTGCATGTCCTGTGAAACAACTTTCACTATTAAGTGGGGATAAAGAAAAATCACTGAAAAGCCACCAGAAGTCCGATAATCATCAACAAGGCCTTCAGCTCCAGAAGCAGATCTTTGTAAAAACAAACTTTATTCAGCCACATAGTGCAACCAGTGACAACAGCGGCTTATCATGGTGTGAAACAATCGTGCATATGTATCCATGCACTGTGGAGATAAGTTGTCACAGACTATTTATCATGACTCTACTGTGGCTTTGAAATTCAGCTGTGGGAAGACTAAATCTGCGAGCATTGTAATGGATGTACTTTTCATTCAGAGGAGCACCTTCTGCAGAAACTTTGACTTTCTATTTCTCTCAGGGATCACATGCATCCAACAAAAGGAACAGAATAATGCCCCCCCCCCCCCCCCCCGGTTATACAACACTTCACTCACATCCATGCAAAACAACATTATGGATTTATGGATTTCTATGAGAATCATAACAAAAGTGTGGAATGAATATTTAAGAGTATAGGACATCCTTGTGCAGAAAGGACTAAAAGTGCAAAATATGTCTAGCTTTGCTGCAGACAATGCCTCAGTTAATTATGGAAAATACAGATCTGTTTTTAAACTTCTGAAAGCTGAGGTGCCTCACATCATTGAAGCAAACTATTTGTGCCATGTAATGGATAACTTTGCAAACCATGCAAGCAAGACTAGCTCTCAACAGTCCAGATTTTTAAAGAATGTCTACAGTTTTGGTATGTTCCTCATACAATCTGTGGTTTTCTACATAATCATTGAGGCTGAACTATTAATGACATACATTTGAGTTTGAGACTACTTGCGATCCTTTAGAAAATACATACCTACACAAGTCTTGTTATTCTAGCAACTTTCTAAGTTTACAAGAGCAATAGTTAAAATCTACCACTATTGCTGGGCCATTGTCTCCAATTATTTTTGCCTTTGTCCAAATTTCTTGCACCAAAAAGTTGAGAGGTATGAGGCAAGGCCCTCCGAGTCTGATGTGGAGTTGCTGGTATTGAAAATGCATAGTGAGCTTTCAACATCTGCAAAACAAAAATGGGACTGTTGAAGGATTTCTATCTTTTCCTACAACAGGACTTTAAGGAGATCGTGCAGCTTCTTGTCTTAAGATGGCTGTTTTTGTTCCCAGCTGTGGTGAGGCTGTTGGAATACTGGCCCGCTAGTAAACGTTATATTACTAGTCGACAGCCTGAGGAGTGTCACCCCTTATCTGATGATTTATGGAGGCCAATGAGGATGGAATCACTGATAAAATCTCTGAGGCACAGTGCTACATGGATTTCATGATTATGAGTTTTAGAGATGAGTTGCAGAGATAGCTAGATGACCAGTTCTTTGGTGATAAAGCTTCAGCTGATTTAGAGCACTTTCCTCCAGCTATGGCACAGCAGATCAGTAGGGACATCTGTATTTTTTATAATAAAGCACTTTATTACCTGCAGAAGCGTTTTGACTTTTATAATACACTCTTTAAGACTATGCATGTCCTCCAACAGCCTGTGTCTTGGTCAGAACTATCTACAGCTGCAGATGTTTTCAAATTTGATGTGGACATTGAAGCACTTTACTCAAGCTACTGCACTTTAACTGCTGCATTGCCAGCCCTGTTACAGATGACAGAATCATCTGTAAGTGATCGCTTGGTAACTTTTTAGTGAAGAACCAGACTCCAAAACTCTTTACAGATTGATGCAGTTTGTCCTTTCATTTTCACCCAGCAAAAGCTTCATGGAAAGGGCTTTTTAATTTCTGGATGAATGCATGGGCTGATACAGGAAACATAATGTTTGTGCTTCTTGTCAAGGCTGAGTTGCAGATAAAGTTAAATTTTAATATGAGTTCACAATTTGATACATTAGTAAAATGTAACCAGCCATTACTAGAGGCTGCCAGATCAAATGCAAATATAGCTTCAAATACAGGCAATGATCATAGCAAGTGGCCTGCTCTTGCTAGAAAACTTCATTATATATAAAACTGTAACAGAAGACCTTTTTGTTTCACTTTTTCTCTACAATTAGTAATGTGACTTTGATTTTATACTCAATTTTCCTATAATTGTTTATCTTTCATCCTGTAGTGTGTTTTCATTTGAATGTACTGTTATGTGTAGTGAACCATTAAAAAATTTAATGCTTTGAATGAATTGCTGCTAAATAATGTTTACTTTATATCATCTGATTCATTGTATATTTCCTGCATATAGTAACTGCATGTAGTATTCAAGAAATGCGCCGATGGGAGAGGTTAGCTAAAATGGGGATGTGGCTAACTTATACATGGTCTGGGACTTGTTTGTCAGGAAATGTGACAACCCTATAATGGTGTGATTGTTCAGAGTAGGTTGTGATTTAGTGATATAGAAAGTGTATAGTGAAAACTGAGATTGATTTGTGGTTTGACTGGATTCAATGTTGGTATAGTTATAGAATATCAATGTACTTTGTAAATCCCAGAGAAGGTATGTTTTGGAAGCAGCTTGCAGATGAGTATACAGTTTGGATAAGATTCTTTTTTTTTTTTTTATTGCAAATGTTATTTTAAAATCCATTACGTACATTTAGAGCCAAATACTTCCCTATATGGGGGATGATATTCATGTAGGAAAGTTCACTTATTTCTCAAATATTTGTAAAATTTATAACTTGAAGTAGTTAATTGACCTTGGTGTTTTGTTAGGACAGTAACACGTGAATAGTTATAATATAAAATTTCCTTTATTTCTGCATGAAAGATTGTGTGCACAGGATAGCTGAAGTACTTTTAACCTAGTCTCAAGAGACAGTTTTGTTTCTTGAGTAAAGTGTGGTGCAGAGTTTTATTTCGTCAAGTGTCAAAAGCTGTGAAATAGCTGAGGCCTGGAGAAGTGGCTTAGTAAACTCTATTAAATCTGCTTGGGAATAGAAGCTGTAAATAATTTTAGGTATTAGAAGTTTGGCATCTGGTGATATGTATTTTTCCATTGTTTATAAGGATCTGCATTACTTAAGAAATTTGGAGATGTTTATATTTATGTCATTATTAAAGATTAATGTGTCAATAAATAGGATACTGAGATATTGTTTTTAGGTTAGCATTTAATTTTCTTGTTATGATTTGGTGTGTATATGCTGGGGAGGTATGCTTTTAGCCAGTGAAAATTGATTCAGTGGAATAGAACATTAGTTTTGCATGTATTTAGTTTTATTTGAGGGTCACATAGCCAGTCTGTTATATGGTTAACTAACACTGAAATTATACCATCTTGGAGGAAGTGTACACACAGATCAGAGGTGTAGCTCAGTCATTTTGAACTGGAATACACAAGTGTACTTTCAGGTGTGAGCACTTAGCCCTTACACAGTTCTAATGAGACTAGCTAAAATAGAAACTAAATTCAGCAGTAAAAATACTACCTGTTGGCCTTTGTTAGAAACCATTAGTAATGATAGATTTATGTTGGCATTATTTATCATATGACCTGCTCAAAAAATTATTTCCATTCGATACGAGTCCATGGACAAGAAAACTTATCTAGCTAACAAATGATAAAATTAATTTTTTCTGGAGGAGATCCATGGACGGTGTTCATAATAAACAGTTATGTGCTACATAATTAGTTTTTGTGAGACTTTATATAGTATTCATATCAAAATTGTTTCTGAAAGAATTGATGTGCAGCTGTGGAATTGTGCAGAGAAAGGAATGCTCATTTTTCTGGAGCTGCATATAAAGGCAGCTGTCCACGGTCATGACCTATTTAAACTAGAACCCATCTGCATCATAAGCAACATTGCAGTTTGGAAGTTGCACAATCCAGTGATTCAGAGACACTTATATCATGCTTTACACAGCTATCAGCCATGTTGCATTCATACACTGTGATTAGGAATGCTGCTTCTCTGACAGAACAGGCTGTAGATGTACAGCTCAGGGTTATGTAGCTATCATCTGCTGAAAGAGCTTGCTCTCTACCTGTGCTCTAAATGAGAATTTTGTGATTTATAAACTTTTGCAAAGGGAAATAATGTGATCCAGAGACAGACTAATTATACATGCTTATGGACTGCATTATAGCTGAGCATTGCAATTTATCCAAACTAGGCAGAGTAAGCTGCTCATGTAAAACCAGTGCTTTATAAATATTGTCCCATCAGCTCTTCAGAAACCATTTGTATTTGTTTTTCAAGCATACTGAACAATGTGACTGCTGTGCCATTTGTAATGAGCAATTTGTAAGACTGTGTTCCCAGCAATGACCTCTAAATGACAACCATAGCAGATGAATCAAGTTATTGAATTCATAAATTAATATAATATATGTGACGATAGGAGGTACTGTCAGCCATGCCAGAAGTAGGGCAGTGGATGTATGACTTGTATCAACACAGCTAGCTGGAATTTTATAAATAATTATGTCATTTGTATATCAAACTGATTTGAACAGATGATTGTGTTGAAAATGTATTTGTGAGGTTTGCTTATGCTAAAATGCATCAACAGTGCACTCTGCTAGAATGAAAAGAAATGTACATGCATTATTGTACCTGAATTAAATGTATATATCTTAATAGAGGACACTGAGACAGTAAAGGTTAACTAGCTAGCTTACTTTAAGAAAAATAAAGGAAATGTAAATGAGCTCTTAAACCATTAAAATGGCACCCACAGTGCTGAATAGGACCAGAGGGGGGAGGATCTAGAAGAAGACTTTTTTCATTAGCTCAGTAAAAAGCAGGGAAGCCCCAGGAACTGCCATAAACATTTAAGATGCGTATTGTAGACATCTATGCTAAATTCCTATCTCAGCTTCAAAGGGGGTTACTCTGAAAACCTAGAGTCAGGTGACCAGATGAGGTAATTCTGCAAGCCATCTTGGATATTATATTTTACAGGGAGTAATCTCTGAGGATGGAGTATTCTGTTCTGGGAAACCTGACTTGAAAGACTGCTCATCTATTTCATTGTTCCTTGCTCTAACAAGTAAGTTATTAGGTAATAGTAATTCTCCCATATTCAGTCAGGAATATAGTGAACCTTGGTTTAAATATTGTTTTTCTTTATTTGTCTGAGTATTTCCCGTGATCTGACGTCTCTGGTTTACTGCAAATATAAATTTAGTATTTTCATGCTCTATTTTTTATTATTCAATGTATTTACAACTGTTGTTGTGACTGTTCCTTGTAGAAAGTATTTAACCTTTGAGAGTGCTTATATTTATTTGGAGATACTGTGTGGGCCACTACTGAAGGCCTAGTTGTCTTGGTTAACTATTAACATTTGTATTAGTATTAATATTACAGAGTATAATTGGACACCCTTTTTTTAGGGTCTTAGAATAGCTGATTGTGGAGTGTCTGGTGGCAGTGGTAGATGCATTGTTCTCTGGACAGATGTGGACACTGCAGGTAAATCTCTTCTAGCCTTTCCCAGGTGTGTGTGTGTGTGTGTGTGTGTGTGTGTGTGTGTGTGTGTGTGTGTGTGTGTGTGTGTGTGTGTGAAATCAAAATATCTCTGTAGGTGGGTGTCCGCTACTTAGGACAAGGACATGAAGCACTGAGTTTACAGAGAGGGTGCTGGCCAACTCTACAGCTGTACTAGTGGGGAGTCTTACTGGGGACCTCGACGGAGATGGAATACAGATGGATACACTTGGTATTTCCAGATGCAGACCTCTCTGCATCAAGCACAGTTTCCCTAAAGAGCACACGGGGAACACACTCAGCCTGGGGTCTGGATTTCTCTGTATCTAAGTACATGTTCCTCTTCAGTGTCGTTAGTGAGGATTCAGGCTCCTTCATTACTGGCCCAGTGTGGAGATGTCACAATATACAATATTTTTAGGATACACATAACAAGATCTGATATTTTTTCAAAACTTTGACCATGTACACATGATCTCAATTCTGCTATTAGGAGTTCCATGGGACTGGGATTTAGGCTTCATTTGCATCGCAATTAGCAAGCCAAGTAACAAGTCTGGCAATAATGTTGGCTGTTTGGTAAACCATTTTATGAGTGGAGGCCATTAACTGGTGGGAAGTAATGTTTTTTTCTTTTAAAATGACCTGTAAAGCTGAGTTTTGTCTGAATAAAGTAAAGGAAAGCTGTGAAAAGGTCTGTTATGAAAGTTAATGGAGAGAAGGTATATATAAGCGAGTACGTGGCTGTAATGTGTATAGACATTACTGGTAAGGTATTCCAGAAGCTGAAGTGAAAACTATTTGCTGAATTATTATGTGAGTTTTTAACAGTTCTAGTCTGAGAAGGAGGAGGAGTAGTAGTAAGCAGTGGTTACCTTTGCTTTTCCTTAGCAGTTTAGAATTTGCTTTGTTAGATCTAAGTAACTTTACAGTATTGTCTTTTACAATTCCTAATCCAAGTGATACACCTGAGTCTGACTTGCTTGCACTTTTGTACAGCAGATCTGAAGGTCTTATTTCTGTAGGTCTTCTATGATTAATTGCGGTTTGCCATGGCTGATGTCATGTATGCCATGAGCTTTTCAGATGACTTCCCTTTATGTTTCCACTGCCTTATGGGGGTGCCTTAGTAAATCTATTAAGAAGTGTCAGTTGAGTCTCCATATTCTGTTTTTTACCAGAGAATGACATGGGGACAGTAAATGGCTGCTGAGATACATGAAGATTACAAAAAGTCAGAATATTACAGATATTAATTAGATGGATGAAAATACCCAAATCCCTAGTTTCAAAGAAGATAGAAATGTTATGCACCCAGATGGTGCCAGTTAATGAGGTCTTACAGTGGATTCACTTACTCAGGTCCACCTTCCACATGTCCAGGTGCATTTTCTTAGTATCATAATTCTTGCCTCACTGCGTATTTAACACCCTGTTGCTATCACTTTCCTTCATATTTCCTGGCTCTTCCTTATGTCTAACAGCGAAAAAAGACAGGATATAAACTCAATGAAAAACAAAGTGTGAAAAACAACAAACTTCACAATGCCAAAAATGTTATTAAAAAACAAAGCTTTCAGATCATTTGATCCAAAAGCTTTGTTTTTTAATAAAATTTTTGGCATGGTGAAGTTTGTTTACTTCCTCATGCCTACCTCTGTCTGTAACATTATATCTAGTTTCTTCTCTTTCTATCTCTCCCTCTCTCACTTTCTGTATCTTTTTTTTTTTTGTGCCCCTCACCTTTGAAAAGACCTTGTTATTTTGTTAGAGCTGAGGTCAGACACCAGTTTGTGGAACTGCACACAGCAGCAGATAACCCAGCTAATATTTTCAGTATGAGATTTGAATATGAAATAAAGTCTTATTAATCTTTGGCTTTGAAGCAGACAAAAATTAAAAACAATGGTGCTGAATTTCTTGTAGGTCCTAAACATGTAGCTACACCAGATAGGAGAGCTTTCTTTTGAGGATGGATGTATTCTACAATGGCGATGCTGTCTACATATGATATATTTCTGAATAAATCATCATGTACACATGTTTCTAGAAGGCTGTGGTGTGTGATGCAGAACAAGGTCATCAAAATTCAGGACTTTTACTTGGAATCACAAGCAAAGCCATGCACTTATACCACATAATTAATGTTACATGCACCACTATCATCAATAATGCTATATTTTATTTAACCAGGTGGGAGAACTCCACAAAAATAGACCATATACAACCATACAAGGACACATTTGTGACCAGGGAACAAATTGATATCAGTCAAAAATAAATGTTTTAAATAAGGGAATGTATCTGTTATCCTCTGCAAACTCTGCCACTTACCATAATAACCTCTGAGTTTGCCATGAGAAGAAGAAAAGCAAATACTTAATTTTTCTATGCTACTGAGGCATAGTAGAAAAGCTAAATGAATTGGGAATAAACCATTATATCACCCACTGAACTACTAATTGGCTCACAGGTGGGGTGCAAGAAATCAAAATAGAGGAAGTTACCTCCACAACAAGACCAGTCATCAATGGAGTCCGCCAGGTTTCTGTTTTGGGACCCGCTCCTGTTTGACATCTACTTTTCTGTAGTAAAAGCCAATATAAAAGATCTCTTGCTGACTAAGTTTGCAAATGACTGCAAGACAGAAGCAGTCTTTGAATCCCTGAATGACTAGGCCATCCTGTAGGAAGGATTTTCCCAAATAAATAACTTGTGCCATAATCACGGGCTGAAACTAAATTACAAAAAATGCATTATTGTATACCTTGGGAAGACATCTTTCCCAGAGAATAAATACATTAACAATATCTCTCTAAGCTTTGATCCAGTTGTTCATGATTTGGTAACTTATGTGAACAGTGACCTAAATTTTGACCAACATGTGCCCATTGTTGTAAGAAAGTCCTTCTGTATTGCACAGCTTATTAACAAAGATCTTGTCTTAAGATCTCTTGATGTTATTGTTCCCCTTTACTCAGCTCTCATAAGGACAGTCATTGAATATAATGCCCCCTTTGGCATGTGTCTGTGCAGATAAATGCAGCAACTCGAATGCCCACAGAGAGAGGCAGCTTACTAAAAGGATACAAGGCCTAAACAGCATGTTGTATGTGGACAGACTCAGAGCCCCGTCGGTATATTCGGTATCCTATACACCTTCTAAAAACCCACATACTAAAATCAGTTCATAAAACTTCTCAAAAGACAGGTTTAATGACCCACTTTGCAAAACAAACTGGGCATCACCAAAGGTACTGACACTAGATGAGGCAATACACTACTTTAATGACTGCTTCCTAAAACTCCTAGATACCTTATCTCCAGTTCACTCCAAAAGAACCAAAAACAATCCCATGCCATGGCTAACTAAAGAAAGTAAAAGCCTAATAAAAATAGGGATGCAGCCTGGACTCTCTGGGGAAAAAGCAATAAAGCACACAATTTGATTACTTTCAAACAGCTATGTAACCAAACAAAAAAAACAAGTCCCCAAAGGTGAACAGCAATATATAGACATCTACAAAACACAAAACCAATACAAAAAAAGTTCTGGTCCACTTTCACATCTGTACTCCACCTCAGAACCAAGAAGGAATCCAAGATTTCACTCAATGCTCCACCCTGCTGAATTGCTGAGGACTTTAATATTCGCTTCATAAAATCTATAACCGATCTTATCTCTAAAACAAGTAATACTTGCCTCTCTTCCCCTTTAGCTACCCCTAATACTACCCTTTCATCTGATCAAAACCCTCCCAACCCTCATTGCACTGAAACCACTCCTGAGAACCCTCCCACTTTCTCCCTTCAGCCAGTCCCTAAAACTGTCATAAAAAGATTATTGCCAAACTCAAACCCTACTCTACCTCCGCTGATGATCTCCCTCCAACATATCTAAAATTAGCAGCAGACTCTATAGCATACCCTGTCAGCATCCTGATCAATCGATCCATATCTGAATCCAAAGTACCTAACATCTGGAAAATGTCACATATCATCCCCATTCACAAAGGAGGTAACTCCACTGAGCTTATAGACTTTTTCCCATCTCTAAAATAATCTGGGATGAGGTAACCTGTCCCAGGTGGAGTATAGCCCTCACAGAATCAGAGGGAAGAAATGCTACTGGTAAATACTCCAAAGTTGCAGCCTGTGGGTCCTGGGGTGTTAGCTCAGGAGCCCAAAGAAATTTCCCTTGTGAGGGAAGCCCTTCTGAGAAGAGACCTTTTGATATGTGACCTTTTGTTAAATGTCCTTTTGTATATGGATGATCCCACTATGGTGACCAACAGATGACAAGTCCTTGTTGAGATACCAGAAAGGGTATCTGGTAAAGAAAACAATCTCAGATAAAACCTAGCCTAAACAAGCTCAGGCTCTCCAGGGTGGGAGCCTGTCTTGCTGGATGGCAAGTGTGGCTAGAGACCTTGGATGGTGTCTAGCCGAACCCCAGTTGCAAGCACACTAAAATCTCAGACCATATCCAGTGGGGTCAGGCCAAGGATCTACTGGGTGGAAGCCTGCCTTGCTGGATAAAAGCTGTAAAAAATGCAGCAACAGCAAAGACAAAAAGGTGAAGACAAAATAGACAAAGGCTTTCTTCCAGTAAATCGAAGTTTATTCTAACCACCAAAACACAGTCCCAAAGTATGAGACAGACAGCTTAAACTCTTACTGATTTATACTGTAAAATGGGGGCATGTCATTAGGCCCGATCCAAAGTGGGTGTGTCCTTTAATTGGGTTGGCTAATTCCTACCGACTTCACCTCCTTGCATTGCCTTGGGGATTAACATTGCAACTTCTTTTTTTAATAAAACAAGTTTACTGTAATAAAATGCTTTCTCTGTACCCCATGGTAAGATCATCTTAAAATTTTAGATCCAATTATGTAAGCTATAACGGTTTAAAAACAAAATAATCTGGAGAGAATTTGTGAAAAATAGCTTGTGTAAAATATGTTGGTTGTTGCTCCTTTCGTGTGGGGTGAAGTTTAGGCTACGCCTTTAGTTAGAATCTTCGTCAGGGTGGAAATGGAATTAAACTGGCCTAAACTAACCCTACAAACAATAGTACAAAACAATCCAGTAGACACATATACACTCTCAAACAGAAATAAATATAAATATGTAAGCGTAGAATTGGGTAAAAAAGTGTATACAACATTGTGTAATCGTGGCCGTAAAAGATGAAGGGGGAGCCGGAGGACATGTTTTTTATTCAGATTGTTCTTTATATGTTTTTAGGACTGTTGATAACCCTTTTTTTTTATACTAATCACAGAAATTCCTGATAGTCAGTTTTGGGTTCTGCTTATAGCTGCAAATGTCCACATACTTTCCAGTATTTTCGCATCATTCAATCTATATTCTCAAGTATCTTTCCTATTTCCGTGTTTATCCTCCCCCCTTTTTATTGAATGTTTTTGCATTTTGCTTCTACACATGTTTCAAATGTTAGGTTATTAATTGTTAGTTTGAGCTTTCAGGATTTTTGTTGTTCCTCTAAAACTGCTGTTTACTATTTAATGCAATTAACAGGCACACCCATTTAGTTGTTTTTAACCTCCCCTTTTCTTAGTTGCAAAGGTATCCACTGTCTTCATGTTTTTTTTATTTTCTTTATCTGACCTGTTTTTGCCACTTGTAGCCTCCCCACTCTACACTAGGCAATCTGCTCCTCGGATACCTGCCAGTGGAATGCCTTCAGGTTCTTTCCCCTCTTCCCCCTTGGGCCCAACTTGCATTTGGGATGAGCTCACCAGCTCCATTCTTAGCAGGGCACCTGTGCTTTTTTAGCTCAGCTTAGTTTAAGATTTAGACTTTTGGGTAATACTTGAGCATACATAGAAAGACTAGTCACACCCCTTGCAGGCTGATGGTAGCAGAACCACGTGGTTTTCATTAGCCTGGTCCTACATCTCCCTCTTTAATTATCTTTTTATCTCCACCTAGTGGGTTTTTTCCCCTTTTTTCCTTTAAATCTTTATTATTTCTCTGGATTAGAATGTTACTACCACCCGTTTCATCCTCCCCATCTCCTGAGAAGCCTCAATGACGAAGGCAGCTGCTATCTTAACTTATTTACACCTTTCCCTCACCCCTGGTGGCTACGATGAGCTAATATGTTTAGGTAAATTGGATTAGGGCTGTTTTTAGGCTTCCACCACCATGTTACTGTTTTTCTTTAGCTCCAGGTTCACTTACATAAACATTTCCTTTTTGATTACAACTTATAAGGCCACAAATTATATTTGGCCATTTTGGGGTTTTGAAGTTTTGGGTATGTGTGACTGTTTTTTCTTAAGCCCTGTTTCCCATTATAGTTTTTTTTTTTTTTTTTTTATTTTCCTCTTCAATTAAGCTACATAGAGCCACTCCCTTTAACAAGATAGCCATTTGGCTTTCCTGTGTTTCCTTCACAATAGAGTATAGCCTCCCCCAGGCCCCACGTGCATGCCCCTGCTTAGGCGCCATGCATTTTTTTTGGATTCCCTTAATTTTACTTTTTGGGTTCTCTTCATTTTATTTTTATTATTAACCCCCAGTCAATTCTATGTGTGGTTACTGGAAGGTTCCCAACTCCTTGAAAACCGGCACTTTTTAATTACGGCCAGGTTAAGGCTGTCCGCACGCCTTGGAAGCAGCACCTATGTCCACACCGATAATCGCAGTGCCACATGGTTTTATAGGTCCATCTTATTGCCCCCAGTGGTATCTTTATTCATATATTTAGGATACAGTGTTGTACTTTGTCCACTCGTTGAGTTCTCGGCTTACACCTTTACAAATGGAGTTTTCTCCTTACATTGTACGTTTAGGCGTGTTTAAAGCCATTTGCACAGCCCAGGTCCCCTGTGGCTTGATCCTGTCTCAGCCACACCTAGGACATTTTTTTATGTCCTCCTGCTCCCCCTTCATTTTTTACGGCAACAATAACACAATGTTGTATTCACTTTTTTACCCAATTCTAGGCTTACATATCTGTAGTTATTTCTGTTTGTGAGTGTATATGTGTTTTCTGGATTGTTTTGTACTATTGTTTGTAGGTTATTTGTAAAATTGTTTGTAGCTTTAGTTTAGGCCAGTTTAATTCCATTTCCACCCTGACGAAGATTCTAAAGAAAAACGTATCCTAACCTTCACGGAAGGAGCAACAACCAACATATTTTACATGAGCTATTGTTCACAAATTCTCTCCAGATTATTTTGTTTTTAAACAGTTATAGCTTACATAATTGGATCTAAAATTTTAAGATTGTCTTTCCACAGAGTACAGAGAAAGCATTTCATCACAATAAACTTGTTTTTTAAAAAAAAGAAGTTGCAATGTTAATCCCTAAGGCAATGAAAGGAGGTGAAGTCAGTAGGAGTCAGCCAACCCCATTAAAGGACACACCTACTTTGGGTTGGGCCTAATGATGCCCCCATTTTACAGTATAAATCAGAGAGAGTTTAAGCTATCTGTCTCATACTTTGGAACTGCGCTTGGGGTGGTTGGAATAAATTTTGATTTACTGGAAGAAAGCCTTTGTCTATTTTGCCTTCACCATTTTGTCTTTGCTGTTGCTGCTTTTTTCTTAGCTCGTATCCAGCAAGGCAGGCTCCCACCCAGTAGAGCCTTGGTCTGACCCCACTGGATACGGTCTGAAATTTTAGTGTGTTTGCAACTGGGATTTAGCTAGACACCATCCAAGGTCTCTAGCCACACTTCCGATCCAGTAAGACAGGCTCCCACCCTGGAGAGCCTGAGCCTGTTTAGGCTGGGTTTTGTCTGAGACTGTATCTTTACCAGATACCCTTTCTGGTATCTCAACAAGGACTTGTCATCTGTTGGTCACCATAGTGGGACCACCCATATACAAAAGGTCACATATCAAAAGTCTCTTCTCAAAAGGGCTTCCCTCACAAGGGACATTTCTTGGGGCTCCCGAGCTAACACCCAGTGACCCACAGGCTGCAACTTTGGAGTATTTACCAGTAGCAGTACCATCTCTAAAATAATGGAAACATTTATCCATATTCAACTCTTGAAATACTTGCAGCACAACAACCTCCTTACAAACACACAACAAGGCTTCCATCCCTGCCACAGCACAACAAATGCCCTCATAGCCTTCACTGGTCACATAAACTGAGCTAGAGACTCAGGCTGCTACAAATCTGCTGAATTTTTTGACCTCTCAAAGGCATTCGATACTGTGTCACACTCTACTCTTGAACAAGCTATCTAACCTAGGAGTTGCCCATACACACTAAATCGGTTCCATAAATACTTGCATAATTTAAAACAGGCTGAAAATGGTCAAATGTTATCTCCCCCTTTCTAGCTAAATCTACCAGAATACCTCAGGGATCCATTCTAGGACCCCTACTTTTTAATATTTTTACTAATGACCTACACTCTGCATCCACTAAGGATACTCTCATACAATATGTGGATGACTCCACAATAATCTGTACCTCTCACACACTACTCCAGCTTCTCTCCAATAATCTACTAACTTTGTTCTGCTTTCTAATCTTGCCTGACTAACTGCCAGCTATTCCTTAACCTCACAAAAAGTAAGCTGCTTCTCTTTCAGCAAAGACCTGTACTACTAATTGAGACTTCTTCAAAATTCTCTCTTCTGATAAAACCACCATTGAAACGGTCCACCTCACCAAGCTACTTGGCGTTATCATAGATGATCACCTTAAGTTTGAGCTCCACAGACATTACATCAAGAAAACCCACCAGAAATTTGGCACACTGCATAGAAACAAACACACCATAGCCTCTTCTAGGTAAAATGACCCTTGCCAAAACTTTCATTCTTCCCTCCCTTCTCTATGAGGCACCAATACTTGCCAATCTGCAGATCTCCTCCAGATCTAAAATGGAACAGTGCTATAATAAAGTGCCCAAGTTTTCCACCCACTCAAAAACCAGAACCCATCACTGTCTGGCACTAAAAAAAAACTAAACTGGATAGAATTCCCCAACTGACTTCTTATATCCATCTAGTAACACCCCATGACATGGTCTACAAACCCCTAGCCTGCCCAACTCTAAACAACAGCATCAAACCTTACAACTCAAACAGATCACTTAGGTCCACAGATAAAGAGCTCCTCTCTATAGCCAAATCTTCTAAGTCAGCTGATTAAGCCTGTACTCGCACTATGTTGCGAAAGCATGGAATTCTCTTCCACTTACTGTGAGAACTATTTCCAACCTACTTTCCTTTTAAATCTGCACTGAAACAACGCATGATTAACTCCTGGCTATGCCATTGCTCTGATCCAGGCTAACCTCTTCCCCAGAACAGACCACAATGAATCTCTTTCTCCCCATCTGTACTTCATCAATCTGTATCATTTACTTGTATATATTGAAAGATAAATGATTAGTTACCTGATATCTCTGAACAATGTACTTACTCCTTTGGAACTCTTGTAATTACTCTTGTAAATATCATGTTTGTGTATAATTTTTACGTTATTTGTAGTAGTGTACTTCTTGGAACTCATGTAATTACCATGTTTCTTTATAATTCTTTGTTAATTTTACAAAGTGTGTACATGTCTTTAACTGGAGCTTTTCTCCCCAGCCCTCCGCTGAAAATGGGCTCTTTCTGACCCAGTCGGACCATCTTGGTAAGCAAATGTCAAATAAATAAATATGGATGGGAAACAGAAAAGTTATCCCAGGACACTCTCAGGTACTGCTAATGGGCGGAAGCAGTTCCTAAATGCTTTAGCCCATGCACAGATCCCCTCGAATTATCGGTGGTGTGATTTCAATTATATATTATCCCTAATGAGAATAACTGTCTACCATAGGATGGATAAGGCTAATCTTTAACCAAATGACAGAGGCTAATTAGAGCAAAAAAAAAGGAAAATTAGCTACACTTAAAATGTCCCTCGAGCAGCTAGCCTAGTGCTTACCTATGCCCCTATAAAAAAAGTTTTTGCATTGACCTTTTTTTTCCTTTTTTTCTAAATTCATAAAAATGCCATTTTCACAGCATAATGCTTCATTTGGGTTTATTCGAGCACTTGTGTTTTATAAGAAGACATTAGCATTTGTTGTGTATATTTTATTCAAAGCATTATCTACTACTGACTGTAAGGAATATATCTAATTTTGTCCACATTGGCTCTGAAAAAATCTGCATGCTGCAGTATTATTTTGGTATTTACAAATTTCAGTTTACATTTGTACAAAACTAATTAGAATATGCTGCATGCAGATTAAATAATTTTTAAGTCTTGATAGCACTGATGACCCTCCTTAACAGCCCTTCCTATTGCAGTATCCTGAAACTTTAGCAGAACAGGTTGTTCTGCGTAATGAATGCACAGGAAGATGACATTGCTAAATCATATTCCGGAATTAAACTAAGACCATTGTAGGTCAAGCAGAACAGCAAACTGATTGGTATCTATTGTATCAGGAGATTTTAAAGTAAAATGAAGCCTTTCCAAAAGTTTTTTTAATGTAGATGTTTTCATGCGAGTCTGCTACTGTGTCATGCATTATTTATATGTTTTTAAGGTGAGGAATGAAAAAGCTCAGTTGCTGATACCAGAACATTCAGTGAGTTGGTAATAGTGCTGAAACTTTGCAGCTCTTTAATCTGTCAATATAATCACACTGCAGTTTGATTGCTTTTAAATATGGCACATGCCATGACCCCTCAAGGTGAAATGCATGTCCTTATATAGACTGCACTGAACAGAGCAGGGTTTGGTTTCCCACAGCTGTGTATTGACTTTCCCTTGCATTTTCAGAGATGATTTTGTGAATTATGTGTTATCACCTCCTAATAGCAGTGAGGTCATGTGAAAAAAAGTCACTATTTGCCTTAATGCTCAGTAATATAAGCCTCAGCCTCATCAATACTGATTCTGTTATGTGCTTTTGCTTTCAGAAGTGTTGGCTACATTTTCAGACTTTTAACATGAAATTTGATTTCATTGTAATTAAGATCAGTGAAATCTGTTAAGGTTTTTAGTATTATGTGGTCAGTGTCTCCATATACGTAACTAACTATAGAGAAATACCCTGATCTTTTTGTTTTCTAATGTGCAGAATCATAAAGCATTTTGTACAATGCCAGTAGCATCCCCATGCTTTTGCATTATTGGGAGTATTATTTCTTCAAAATAGGGCTTTTTACATTTATCTGAAACAGGCTTCATAAATAAGAAAACAATAGGATCAATTGGTATGCATAAAACTTGTGGCCTTTAAGACTAGTGATCTCTGGATCAGTGCAGTGGTCATGATTTGGAATACTTTGCTGGACACGCAGTGCAACAATTTACTTGATACAAGGGGTTCAACATGATATGATCTGGAAGTGACCATTTATAATGGTGGTTGCATTGCTACCCCTCCTTAAAAATAAGCCAGATTATTCATAAGTTGTTCCTTTCCTGTTTAAGGTAATGGAAAAGGCATAGCTTATTCTAGCAAAAAATGAGCATAAGACAGTGAGCCAGTCCTGAACAGGTTTCCAGTTTATTATAGATGATCATGCATCCATATACCTATCTACACATGTGCACACATATGCAAGCACAGGAGACACACACGTGCATGCAGCTACCTACCTTAAAAGATCACCATTAGACTTAATATGTCTCTGAAGTAAAAATAATTCAGAAACCTCAGTGCAAATTCATGTAATATGCAGATTCTGCACATAAGGCATCCTAGAAGAGATTAAGTCAGAGAGCAAATATCTTTTACAGCAGCAGTGTTGAGCATTGAGCCCTCAAGAAAAAAATATTTGGTTATATGTAAATATTAGTTTGCTAGTTATTGGAAGGAAACACAAATGTTATCGCACAGAGTACTTAGGTCATGCTTACATGGTTTCAAAGTGTTTCAGAAAAATTCATTGCTTGTTGGTACAAAGACTAACGACTGATGCTACAAGAAAAGTGAAATTGCATTATAATTCATTAAATCAAGACAAAGCATCATAAGACATGTATGCACATTTTTAATAAGGAATTTAATTGTGAACTTCAAAGTAAATTGGCACACAGACAAAGGAATTCACAATATGAGCTGTGCAAGTCAAGAGCAGCAGATATTTGCAAGGCCTAAAATGTACTTGAGTATATTATAATGCAATAACAAAGCTACAAGCAGAAAATAATCATATGCCACCCTAAGTAAGAAAGAGGTAAGTGCTTGACATATTGTTTAACTTGCTATTGTTATGGTTTATGTACTATTATTTAATACTAATTTATCTTGTGAAATAAAATGTCAATAGGCACTGAAGTCATGCCGTTAGGACATGCAGTTCCCAGGGCACAATGAGTGCTTTTTCTGCTTAATGTTTATTGCTGTACAGGTTTCATTTATATTCTCACAGCATTTACTTTGTTCTTGCATTGACTGCTGCTGATTTTTTTTGTATTTTGAGTCTTATAACAGTATCACTTCTCTGCTCTCCATTATATCTTAATCAATTATAAGATAATCTTGAAAGCCCTAATGCCTCTTTTCCTGACTTCAGTCATGAAGAGATTATATTAAAGAAAAAGATGAACCAAAAAAATCATAGGCGAAGTACTTGTAAACTAATGGTTGCACAAGGCAAAAACTTTAGAAAATATGCTAGCTTTTCAGATCCTCTAATACAAAGCATGGAAATATATTTTGGAGTGGTTATCATAAAGCAAAAATGTGTGGTAAATGCATTAGTAAAATGACTTCAATCCCTCATTTCTAAAATAATGCAGGTGGGTGCAGTAATTATACTTTTAATAGGATATTGTAAAAAAATATCACAAACTAGGTGTGCAGAAAATCAGCTGCCCACGTGTGTAACTGCAATATCAGAGCAAAATCATGGGACAAAAGCTAGAGTTGCAATAAACATGGAAGTAAACTGCAGTTGTTTCCTAAGCAAATTAAACATGTGCACTGAATTTCGGAAAAGATAACGACTTAATCTGCTGTATTTATGGTTTGCTAAAATGATGCAGAGTAAAGTGAGACCTAATCTCCACTGTTGACATGCACAGAAAAGGGAATCTAAAAAAATTTGCTTGTAAGACTGTATCAAGTAATTTTGAAGGACTTTATTTTTCAAAGGAAATGTATTTGCATATTTTATAAGCAGTATATTCATGACAGTGATAAATATTTTGCCTTGCTACAGTCCAGTGTGGTAAATTTGTGGTGTCACTGCACTCCAATATATCTAGAGAACTAATAGCAATTATCTTTAAGACTGCAGGTCCATTTCAACGACTTAAAAATAACCAGTCTGTCCATAAATGAACTCCATGATTAAATTTCTGCTGTTGACTATCTAGCCTCCCATAGCCACTCTTTGGGCCCATTCATTCAACCAGCGGTGAGATCCCTACTTCATTCTTTGAGAGGCAAGGTTTGAGCATACCCATTATGGGTGAGTCATTAATACTGGGATCAGTGTTTCTCTTGATTATGGCTATACATTCTCCTGCACATGCACATAAGCATCCATGGGGTTGGGCATGTAGTGGATGACAGTGAGTTGTCTTCCCAACTTTCAGAATGATGAAACATTCAAGGGATCTCTCATGTCATAACAAGGACCTTTAAATTGTCTTTGGTCTGTTTAAAAAAAGTATTCTGCACCTCTGACATAACGGCCTAAATCTATGACATCAAGAGAGCTAAACAGATATATTCTTGACGGTCCTCTTTTCTCCATGCCAGTTTTTCCAGTGCCTGGGTCATTAATGTCTTATGGGTTATTAAGGTATTTGTTTTGGTGATGGGGTTGACAGCAATGCATTTTTGTAATAGAGGACAATGGAATGGCAAAAGAAGAAAGTAAAATGTATAAATCGTAGTCCTCTTGAAATAAAAGTTGTAACAAGCTGCTGTTTGTTTGTGGCCTGCCTTTACCTATAACTGATGTTGCTTCACGTCTCTCTCTCTCTCATACCTCCATGTTTACAGTCATTTTCAGACTTAAAAGAATTTTGTATGATTCTACTGTTGCAAGCCTCTGGCCTTTGATCACATAGGATTAAAAATAGAGTTACCCAGTTGTGGCAAAGGGCAAACAGCATAGCTGCTCTATGGTGTCATAAATTGTGGGATGCATCACTGTTAGTGCAATACTACAAACACTTGCCCAGCACTGTTTTCCTATATAGGCTCTGTGAGATGATAGTACTGTGCAACCCCAATACCCCCCCCATCAACTCTAGCTTTATGAATATAACTTGGCTGACAGATATTTGACTTGTGCAGTGTTAAATCATTTAGGCATTCATTTATGTAAAATATATAGGTTCATAGGTTCATACTAGGCTATCTGCCCAAGGGCATTTATAAGCCTAGCCCATAGTTATGTGGCTTCCTTGAATAAAAACTATGCCTATCATTTTGCTGTGCCTCTGTCAAGCAGTGACACTGAAGTAATCCCTGGGGTATATCTGCGATCTCCCATCCATTGGTCAAGATTCCTCTTGAACAAGGCCATCTGCCTCACATGTACCGGGATTTTGTTCCACAGCATAGGGAGTCTCTGGGTGATGAATCTGTCCCTCCAGCACGTTCTATTTATAACCGTGTCAAGGTTTAAGTCTCCGCCCTCGTGGTTCTGAGGGATCTAGATTTTTGAGGTGAAGCATATTCATCAAATCTGGGTTTGACATGGCCTTATATGTCAGGCACAGGTCACCTCTGAGCAAGCGGTATGAGACTGAATAGAGCTGGAGTTCTTTCAGTCGGGCAGCATAAGACATATTTTGAGACCCTTTATCCTTTTGGTGAGGAACTTTTGGGGCCTTTCAAGCTGCAGCAGGTGTCTGGTCAGATACATTCGAGCGGGCATTGTACTCAATCATAGGTCTAATGAGTGATGAGTACAGGGGACGATGACCTCCCTTGATCTAGATGTGAATCCCTTCATGATCAGGTGGGCGATATAGAAGGTTTTCCTAACTACTTTAGCAACATGAGTGTCAGGCTACTGTCAACCTGGGTCCCCAGATCCCTGATGACTTTTCTGTGCTCAGTGGATTGCCACCTATATGGTAGCTAGGGGTAACCTTGTTTTGTATGACTATGCATTTTTGGCATTTAACTTCAGGCCATGGCTCTGGCACCAGTTATCCATTTCTGTGAGGCCCTTCTGGAGGATATCTGTGTCAGATGTGTTTTCTATGGCACACCAGTTTGCAGTCATCTGCAAACTTTGTCAGCCATAACCCTCCTGTGTTTGCTTGTACTTCAGAAAAGTAGATGCCGAACAAGAGTGGACCCAGGACTGAGCCCTGTGGGACACCACTTGTGACAGGCTTTGAGTCTGACATGGCTCCAGCAACTCTGACCCTGTGGGTTCTGTCACTTAGCCAGTTTGCAACCCATCTTGTGATGTATGGGTTTACATTCAAGCTGATGAGTTTTTCGATGATACCTGAGTGGGGTATTGTGTCGAAGGCCTTTGCCAGGTCGAGGTAGGCTGTATGGACTGCCTTTCCCTCATCAATGGCCTTGGTGACTGTCTCAAAAAGTCAACCAAGTTTAAGAGGCAGGATCTGCCTTTGACAAAGCCAAACTGGGTTGGATCCAAAGTCTGCAAGTTCCCTATGTCTCTATTTATGAGTTCCATTATGATCCTCTCCATGGCTTTGCAGATAAGGCTTGTCAAGCTAATATTTCCAGGGTCTGTGGAGGCACCGCCCTTATGAAGTGGGACCACAGTCTTGGGTACATATCCTGAGGTGAGGCTAAGATTAAACAGCTGTCCTAACTGTGGGTTTAATTCCTCGTTGAGTTAAATGAAGCACACAGCGGAGGACACCATCCGGTCCCATGGATGCTGTGTTTTGCCTTAGTGAGGCAGTTCTCACCTGGGCGTTGGAGATGTTTGGGGGCTACAATCCTCTGGAATAGATATCTCTCCTTTTGGGGAGAAGTTTGCACCGAACCTGTCAGCCAGTATGTTGGCAATGTGTGTAGGTTCAGTAATTTTCACATCATTTTGAACTAATTCTGAGCATATCTGGGAGTTTCCTCCTAGGTTTCTAACATAGCTAAAGAAGGCCTTATGATTGTCTTTAGAGTCCTTGGCCATTTTTCTCTCAAAATTTGCCTTGGATGATTTTATGAGAGCTCTTAGTTTTTTACTTATAATGATCAAAGGTGTCTTACCTTTCAAGGATTTTGCTCTATCTTGTAGTAGCTTCCTCCTTTTGTTGTAGAGTTTGTTTATGGCTGGGGTCCACCAGACTGGATGCTTGCCTTTGGTACAGAGAGTCTTAGTTTTGTTTGGGATTGCCTGATCCATGCAGTCCTGTAGGTGCTGGTAGAAGGCATTTGTAAGTGATTCAGCGCTTTGAGTAATGTTTACCACTGGCTCAGAGACCACACTAGTGTTTAGAAGTGTGAAATCGGCTTTTGAGAAGTTTTTCACTGTGGTCTTTTTGTTTCAGGTGGGGGCGGATGAGGACCTCCAGCGAGATTAGTTTATGATCTGATCTCACCAGTGAGGGGTATACTTCGGTGTTGAACATTTTGATCCCATGTTCGTGATGATGAGATCAAGTATGTTTTCTCCTCTTGTGGGGATGGTGACTAGTTGTTCCATGGCATTTGAGTTTATGAACTCCAGGAATCTTTGGGTTAGAGTGTTCGGGCTTGAGTAGTGTTCCCAGTCTATATTAGGGTAGTTGAAGTCACCTAGTATGATGGTGTTTGGAGATACATTTATCCCTCCAATGTTTTCAAGAAGGCCATGTGAGGTTCCTGAGTTTGAGAGGGTGGCCTGTAACATGCTACAAATTGCAGAGCAGTCTTGCCTATGGTTAATTGCACCTGGATGGTCTCCAGGTGTGGGTGTCCTTTATGAATATGGACACCTCCTTCTTGGTGTTGTCTGGATTTTGGGGCGGAGCATGATATGAGGTGAAACCTGATAGTGCTGGGGTGCTCTCAGGAGCCTTGAACCAGGTTTTGTCACAGCACAGACATCGATGTTCTCCATACTGAGAAGGGCCTGCATCTTGAGATTGAGACTTCTGGCATTGAGCAGCATTACCCTTAGTTTTTTCCTTTTGGTGTTCTAGGGTGGTTGGTTTAGAATTTAAGCCTTGCCTAAAAAGGCACTATGGGGTGGCAAGAGCCTTTGCCAATATCCGAAGCCCAGGGTGACAGGTGCAAGCCGTCCCTTGCGAGAAAGCGCGGCTTGTCCAGCATGTCATCCCAGGCAGAAAGACATTGGATCCCCTTTGAATGACACCAGAATTTAAGCCAATTATTAAAGCTGATCATCTAATCACTGTATTGTGGCATCATTCTAGGTGAAGGTAGGATACTGCTCAAGGTCAGGGTCATACCTGCCTGGGCTACATAATCAGAGACCTCCTCGATGTCCCTTTTCATGTAGTCCAAGGAGGTACATCTCAGGTCGTTGACACCAGCATGGACAATGACTGAGTCATACTTGTACCTGCTGTTGAGAGACCTGAGTGCTTCTAGCACCCGACAGGCAGCTTACTGTGACCTTCTCCTTACTCAGTCTGGTGAGCGGGACGTCAGTGTGTCTGACTATGGAATCACCAATGACAAGTGTGCCTGGCATTTTGTTTGGCCTTAAGGGCTGTGACTGTTTGACACTCTGACTGTGTGATCTATGTGTTGCATGTGTTGGGTCGTGAGGTGGTAGTTGTTTGGGTGTCTGCTCTGGTGGCCTCTGCTGTTTTGGTAAATCTTTGATCAGAGCCTCCAGGTATGTCTTTGTGTGAGTATGTGTATGATTTGAAGTTGTGATGGTACCATGTGTGACTGGGTATGTATTGTGTGTGGTTACCTTCTCCTCCTGTCTGGTCTTGCCAGTCCTATGTTGAGAGAGCTCAGCCTTCAGTTTGGCCGTATAGTTGCATCTCTCGCATGTATTTGTGTTTTGTGGGAGAAGGAGAGGATTGTCTGTGTACATGAGGCAATTGTAACATTGCCTCAATATTGTTCACCAGTTGAGCTGGAGAGGACACTAGCAACTGATCCCTCAACATACTAGAAGTAGTAGATAAAGAGACTTTCAAAGGACTCCGGGAAGTGGGTTTTAGGCTGGTGGGGTTCTATCTATAATAAGAGTGCTTTATCAAGGTGCAAGTACTGTAGGAGTAAGTGCTAGGCTTTACAGATAGAGAATAGTCTACTTGGGAATCAAGTAGAGATGAACTTTTCAGTTATAGGATATGCTGGTTAGATCAGCAGTACAGCTCGAGGAAGGTAGTTCTAAGGGAAAATTTGAAGAGTGGAATTTAGATGGCCGAATAGTTTAACCTTGTTTAACGCCCGCTGCTCTTCTGTGCAACAGTGGCAACTCAGCTAAATCACGCTAACGCATGTTAGCGTGTTTTATAACAGGGGCTGAAGGGAGCTAGGAATTGGCCCAAACGACCAATGGACTACTAGTTTCTGGCTGAAACTTCACCAAATAAACTTCCTCCTTCCTAATAAGGCAATGGATCAGTAACAGGAACTAAAAACAAAGCCCAGGGATCAGCAACTCTGAAACTGGACTACTCTAGTTCAGTAAGGCGGGAAAACAAGAGATTTTTGTTTTTTTACAGAGACAAGAAAAAAAACAGATAGTAAATGCTATAAATGCTGTAAATCAGCTAGCACACTTTAGTGTGTAGCCTACAGAAACAATTTGCAACAATTAGTAACTTAAAGTACAATAAACAGTGTAAAATGCAGAAATCACTTAAAGTAGCAGTAAAACAAATGCAGTCACTAGCTTAATAACAGTGGGAAAACCACAAAAAATACTTATATCTGGTAGAAAGTCACTCTTTTAGCTCTCTGCTGCTTGGATCACTCTGCAGGCCACCACGAGGATCTGTGCTGAGTTGGTACAAGCTGGCGTGTTTTATAGGCTGAAAGGAGCAAGGAGCTAGGAATGGCAAACGACCAATGGACTACTACTTTCTGGCTGAAACTTCACCAAAAGGCTGCTCAGTGCTTCCCACTCCCACTGGTAAGCAAAGAAACTTCCCTCCTTCCTAATAAGGCAATGGATCACTAACAGGAACTAAAAACAAAGCCCAGGGATAAGCAACTCTGAAACTGGACTACTCTAGTTCAGTAAGGCAGGAAAACAAGATATTTTTTTGTTTTTTTACAGAGACAAGGAAAAAAACAGACAGTAAATGCTATAAAAACAATTCACATGCAGTGCAAGCTGGCACACTTGAGTATGTAGCAATATTAGTCCACACACAGTATGAAAAAAATGTAATTAAATTAAAAAGGACTAAAAGCAAGTGCAGAAAGCGTTTATTAGATAAAATGCGGTAAAGAGATGGGATTGGGGGAGTGTCCTAGATCAAATCTACAGTGGGGCGGGCACTGCAAAAGCCACCAAATTTAAACTACAACCAAGAATAGGGAGGGGGGTGGGGAAGGCAGTTTCAACAGAGCTAGATCTGAGGAATCAGTCCAAATTATAAAACCACAATAAAATGCAGGAAATATACTTAAATCAGCTTATGTCCAGTTGATGTATGCAGACAAATCTCAGTAGCAAGCAACTCTATTTAAAATGATTACAAGAAATGTAACCAACACAGGTTTTAATGTTATCAGAAACCCCCCAAGCTAATTAACACTTAAAGGAATTTCAGAGCAGTTTAACAACTAGTGCAGAGCTTCAGACACACACACAAGACAGTTTCAACAGAGCTAGATCTGAGGAATCAGTCCAAATTATAAAACCAAAATAAAATGCAGGAAATATACTTAAATCAGCTTATGTCCAGTTGATGTATGCAGACAAATCTCAGTAGCAAGCAACTCTATTTAAAATGATTACAAGAAATGTAACCAACACAGGTTTTAATGTTATCAGAAACCCCCCAAGCTAATTAACACTTAAAGGAATTTCAGAGCAGTTTAACAACTAGTGCAGATCTTCAGACACACACACAAGACAGTTTCAACAGAGCTAGATCTGAGGAATCAGTCCAAATTATAAAACCACAATAAAATGCAGGAAATATACTTAAATCAGCTTATGTCCAGTTGATGTATGCAGACAAATCTCAGTAGCAAGCAACTCTATTTAAAATGATTACAAGAGATGTAACCAACACAGGTTTTAATGTTATCAGAAACCCCAAGCTAATTAAAACTTAAAGGAATTTCAGAGCAGTTTAACAACTAGTGCAGAGCTTCAGACACACACACAAGACAGTTTCAACAGAGCTAGATCTGAGGAATCAGTCCAAATTATAAAACCACAATAAAATGCAGGAAATATACTTAAATCAGCTTATGTCCAGTTGATGTATGCAGACAAATCTCAGTAGCAAGCAACTCTATTTAAAATGATTACAAGAGATGTAACCAACACAGGTTTTAATGTTATCAGAAACCCCCAAGCTAATTAACACTTAAAGGAATTTCAGAGCAGTTTAACAACTAGTGCAGAGCTTCAGACACACACAAGACAGTTTCAACAGAGCTAGATCTGAGGAATCAGTCCAAATTATAAAACCACAATAAAATGCAGGAAATATACTTAAATCAGCTTATGTCCAGTTGATGTATGCAGACAAATCTCAGTAGCAAGCAACTCTATTTAAAATGATTACAAGAGATGTAACCAACACAGGTTTTAATGTTATCAGAAATCCCCCAAGCTAATTAACACTTAAAGGAATTTCAGAGCAGTTTAACAACTAGTGCAGAGCTTCAGCCACACACACAAGACAGTATCAACAGAGCTAGATCTGAGGAATCAGTCCAAATTATAAAACCACAATAAAATGCAGGAAATATACTTAAATCAGCTTATGTCCAGTTGATGTATGCAGACAAATCTCAGTAGCAAGCAACTCTATTTAAAATGATTACAAGAGATGTAACCAACACAGGTTTTAATGTTAATGTTATATGGCAAAGTTTACGTAGACCATTTGTCACAAATCTGTAAAAATGTGTGAAAAACAGTTTTGTTTAATTATGCCACATAATGCAGTTATTTCTGCAAATGAGTTCCCATTATTACTTAAGTACTGTTCATCTTTATTATAAGTACAATACTTCCTTCAAATGATAAAAAATAAAAAATGTAACCAAACTGCAAGGGTGAAAAGAGATATTTAATAAGCAACACTCACTTATTTTAAAACCAAAATATTACAATTTAAAAGATGAGTGCTTTCGTACTAATCTAGGTACTTCATCAGATCTAAATAAAATAGCGCTCACTAGCTTAAATAGCATCAAACAATTAATGCAACATTAAAATAGGTTTCAGAGGAATTAATTCACGTAACTCCTTACTGCCTGTAGCTTGTAGAAGTATCATCCACTTTATCTCTAAACATTCAGTTCTTGTGATTATATCCCCTCCTCTAGCATTTAATTGACATATCTCTGAAACAAGAAATTTGAAATAGTGGTCATTCCCTGCTGAGGCAAAATGCTTGGCAAGGGCATTTTTGTTATCGTTTCTGCGTATGCTATACAAATATTCACTTATCCGATCTCTTAAACATCTATTTGTTTTTCCTACATAAAGCATTTTACATAATTCACATGAGGCTAACTACACTATATTACAGGTGCTACAGTCGGCGCAAACGTTTAACTCAAAGATGTGTCCTGTCAGTGGATGTACAAACATATCATCATTATTAATATATACACACGTTTTACAATGATGACAAGGAAAAGTTCCTAACCTGTCAGTACCCAAATTATGGACTCTTTGTCTAGTTGGTTTATAACAAAGCATTCTTTTTATAGATTTTTGATTCTTAAATATAAATTGTGGTGATTCACCTAGCACTTCTCTGCATTTCGTGTCAGACTGTAATACTTTCCAATGTTTTTTGATAGTACCACAGATGTCAGATGGATTACTAGAGAAAGTAAGACACATTCTTGTCATACTTATGGAATTCGTGGTCTTATTATTAACTAATTCAATATCAGACCCCAAATAAGATTTAGAATGGCTATCTCGATATGAGACAACACTCATTTTGTACTACAGATATATAATCTTGTTTATAACCCCTATTTTTCAAATCACACGATAATGTTTCAAAGGACTCGGTCATCTCACTGTTATTCATATGCAACCTAGCAGACCTATAAAACTGGCCCTTAAGTACATTTCTTTATACAAACCTAGGGTGCATGCTCTTGGCATGTACAATATTATTGGTTCTGCAAGGTTTGCTGTACATCTTTGTTTCTATCCCATCGGGGGTCAATAAGACTTGTACATACAAGAAACAGACAGCCTCACTAGAAGAGTTAAAAGTAAATTTCAAGAAATTCGTACTAGCATTAAGATGCTCAATAAATTCACATAGCAAGCTATAATCATTGCCCCAAACAAAAAACACATTGTCCACAAAATGACCGTAATGTAAGATAAATCTAGAGAAAATATTATTCTCATTAAATACAAACTCAGACTCCCACTGGGCCATAACCATATTAGTGTAGATTTTAGCACAAACCGTGCCCATGGCTATGCCAGTACATTGTTAAGTAAAAGCAGTCCTCAAACACAAACAGATTATGTTCCAAAATAACATCTAAAAGGGAACAAATTAAGTGGATCTTATTAGTACCCTATGCACTATGTTGACTCAGAAAAAGTCTGACAAAATCAACACCCATGTCATTGGGAATACAGGTAAAGAGAGATATAATGTCCATTGTGACAAGTAACACTTCATTCTTGAATTCTTTCAATATCCATTCATTAAGCCTGTATAGAAAATGTTTTGTATCCTTCGATATATATTCCATTTTATTAAGAATAGAGCGAGTCTGCTTCTCCACATATATGGAGAGTGGCTTAATTGCCCAGCCCCTGCCAGACACAATGGGTCGCATCGGTGGATCAGTAGGATTTTTATGTAATTTAGGAAGGCCATAGATTTGTGGTAAAACTGGGTATTCTACTATCAAATAGTCATAAAGCTGTTTATCTATAGTGCCTTCCATCAGAAGGTCTTCAAATGATATATTCCTGAAATAAAGTACCAAATGGGCATAATACGGACCTACCATAATATACACATGAATAAATATGAGCTTATGGGAAATAAAAAGGGGCAAATGTATTCCCGTAGTTCTTTAATAGGACTAGGCACTGTTCAGTAAGTTTCTGTTATCAGTTTTGTATTGGCAAAGTTAGATTCTCTTGTTTTGTGAATTACATAAAAACTTGTAGGATAGGGAGACTAATGAGAGATCTGACATTCAGAGATGACATAAGATTATTAGGCTGCTTAATGAAGTGAGTCATCAAAAAGGAAGGTATTACTTCAGGTAATCATAACCTAAAGGCAAATATACATTTGGAGGGGGTGTGAATCTAATGAAACACTAACAGGAAAAAAACACATTAATTCTTATTATAGGTAACATGCATCATATCCAGTGTTTAAAAGAACCGGTCCAAGAGCAAACAAATGTTTGTATGCATTTCTAAGATGGTAAAAGCTAAAGTTGAAAAGGTTTAGTTCTACTTTATCAATCAATTGGAATACCAGATTTGGGAGTACTGTGAGCATTTATAAATACCCCATGAAGAAAACAAAATCCAAATGATAATGAGACAAAAGATGGAGGAGACAGAAATTATAATGTATGACGACTGATGAAAAGTAATTCATGTTTTTCTATTAGAGAAGATGAAAGGAGAAAGCGATTATATAGGAATATAAGACAGCAGAGAAAAAGGCTGATGAGATTTCAAACTGGTGACTCTAAATTCTAGGGATATATCTATATATAATGTGTGTGCGTGTGTGCACTCATAACACAGAATAAAGGCCTAGCAATCTGTTCCACTCCATATCCTCCTCATAAACTCAGTGGATGGTGATATTTGTTCACAAGATTGATTGCATGAGTTGTATGTGACTCATGATCATGGATGGATTTCAGAGAAATAGAAATGGACCCGCGGTGGTGGTGCTGCGGTAGCGTTGTCGCCTCACAGTAAGACGCTGTCTCATTCGACTCTCAGCTAGAGCGTCTTCTGTGTGGAGAAATGCGTGAATGGGCATACCTTCGTTGAAGGTTGTGCATCAGGGCTGGTAACTCGGCATGTAAAAATCAACTACCACTCATTAGCAGACCGGAGTTCTGCTGTGGCGACCCCTAACCGGGAAAAGCCGAAAGACGCAGTAAGACACAGCAGAAAAATTATATACAAGTGGACATGCAAAGGAAATTAAAAGAGCAAATCTGATTAGAGATAGGAAATACTTTTAAACAGGAAAATATGTGTGGTTCATTCATCAACACTCATGCTTTAAACATGCTTCAGATTCTTACTGATATGGACTTGATAAAAGAGCAACAGTCTATACAAAGTTTTAATGTTAGGGCAGTTTATGTAAAAGTGTAGTCTCTTCTTGATGGAATTTTATGCATTTATATTCACCGACTCATTCTTAAACCACCTGGTTCTTCCAGTTAAGGGTTATATTGCAGCCAGAATTTATTCCCCAACATTCAAAATGTGCAAGACAGAGTAAATGTCTAAACCATACATACAGATAAACTTTCCCAAACCCATAATTATATGACATTCATGACTGTTCTGAAATATATTATTTCATTAATTCACTTATTCTGTCACTGTTGGTCTACTTATATTGTTTTGAAGTGAATGGACAAGTTTTCTTGCATTATGGGGATCACAGCAGTTATAATCACATATATATACACACACACGCACATCTCATAGGTTTTTCAAATTTTTCACTCCTTGTTCATAAACATTAATACTTCCACTACCCTCTCAGTACCTATAGCCTCTGCTAAATATCCTCAGCTATTTGACTTCAACCCAGTACCCACCTCCAATATTAAAAACCTCCTACATAAGCTACAACCATCCATCCTATCTTCTGGCCATCCCCCTTTCACTATTTAAAAATGGTTGTGGATGCAATTGCTTTTCCAGTCTGTATACTGATACATATAACATATATACATCTGAAAAATATGTTTCTTCCATCTGGAAAAAAAATATTTATTATACCTTTACCTAAAGGTGGCACATTTACAGAGTTTAATAACTACAAGGCCCTTTGCAATCCTCTCCCCCTATCAAAAATACTTGAAAAATGTATCCATGCAAAGTTTCTATATCACCTAAATTCAAATAATCTACTCATAGAAACACAGCATGTTTTCAGATACCACCACGGCACAACCACCTCCCTCCTTCACCTCATCAGCACTATAAACCAGCATAGGAACAATCATAACCTAGTGGCAACTGTGTTCCTAGACTTATCCAAAGCTTTTGACACTGTATTCCCCCAACATATACTTCCTGAACTCTGTTCTTTAGATCTAGCTCTACCTGCCCTTAAATGGTTCCTTACTTATCTGTTAGGAAGGCAACAGGCAGTCGAAAGGCAAAAGGACCTCTCTTCCCGTTACCATAGGTGTCTCAGGGCTCTATACTAGGGCCACTTCTTTTTATAAACGAGCTTGACACTGCCATATACCAAAAAATATAGCACAATATGCAAATTATTTGTCTTTAATATGTATAGCCCCCACAGTACCCAGACTACTAGAAATCACCCAAATTTCTTTCTCTTCAATTGAAACCTGTTTAAAAAATTTAAATCTACTCCTTAATCCCAATAAAACAAAGCTGATGCTCTTCACCCTAAAACATTCTTTCCATCAAACACAACCTTTCTTGGTTACATCAGCAAATAATATTAAGACTGAGGTAGTACTACATACTAAACTATTGGACATTGTAATAGATGACCATCTTACACTTGATCATCATATTCTTCAAACAATTAAAAAGACTAACCAGAAACGTGGCTGCCTTTACATGGCAAAACAGTACCTTGTAGACACAGTAAGAAAACTCCATAGACTCAACCTATTTAATTCCAACTCTTATAATGCTCACCTATCCTTACCTAAGCTCTACACTAAAATCAAAATCCTCTTGCAACAAAGTAGCTAAATTTGCTGGCAGCACTGCAGACTGAGCTCACAGCTGCCAAGCCATAAAGCAGCTAAACTGTCTAGAGCTTAATAACTACATAACATACTCTGAACTAGCTATGACATACAACTGATATATTTTCTTGAACAATGCCCTGCATCAAAAAACATATTCACCAATCAGAAGGAGCAGGGCTTCGTTCCAATTTGCATGTCCAGTCTCAGATTAATTTACATGGAAACTAGTGCCAAAGTGCAGATAAGGTAGCCTGGGGTTCCCTTTATAACAAATCATTTGAGAGCTTAGTACAATAGTTAATCCTCACATCGAACAAAAGGTAGACTGTAGCATCAAGAAATCAAAACTGTAAACCTACCACCACATTACAATATAATCTAAATCTAAATGCATTAAATAATTCATGTTACCCTGTGGGCTTCATTATATATTAAACATTGAAATATTTCTTCAGGTATACAAGTATATACAAATTAAGTGAATGACGTTTTTATTCTAAGATCAGATCTTAACACCTTGTGGGTACTGCCTGGTAATACCCAATCTAATATCTAATATGGTATGTCAGATCTTTTTATTATGATTATTCAGTTCCCCAAGGCACATACCTGCTTAAGGCTTTTTACTGTGCCTACTGTTATGGGGCTCATAAAACACCAAAATCATGGAAAAGGTAGTGCTGGCATTAAAGTAGAGAAAGTCTTTTTGCCCATTACAAACAAATGGATTTAGGAGTAAAAATTGTTTCTTGCCACATGCATGGGTGAGAATGACTTGGATTGGTATATCAGTACTCTGTTTCAATCCAAAGGCAAAGTAATTACTTACTTTAAGGATTTTCAGTGAAAATGACTTTATAAGGTAGTCCTCATGATGCAAGGGCCTTGAGTTTGGGACAATGACTTCTGGACTTGAGCACACATTTGTTTCTTTTTGTTAAGCTTTTGTCTTTAAAGATAAGGTCATATATATGGCAAAATTCCCTCATTTTGGTACTGTTATATGTTTGGACTACACTAAAAGGTATTTATTGTCAGATGGTAGTTAAGAAATGTATTTCTTCTCTTTTGCAAGTAAAAAGAAAAATGCTATGTTTAAATTCTCCATATTCTGATGATTGTGTATCATTAATTTGTAGCACAGCTCAAATTTTCATACTTGGATATAAATACACTGGCACTCTTACATTAACAAAATATTGAAATATATGTACAATTGATTTCAAAAATGTGAATAAAAAAACTTCAGGTTGATTATGTTAGTATCATAAATGGTGCTGCCTTAATGTAGATTGGTAACCCTTGATGATTTTTAAAAGTTGTTGCTGATTTCTTTGAAATTTATTCATAGGTAAGTATAAGACTAGATGCCCTTGTAGGCTATGTTAAGCTTAGCCAATTTCCCGCAAAGGTGAAAATCAAACCCTGTATTTCGTGTTTGTGAGATAAACATCTTAACCATTATAACTCCCAACGCATAATCAATATGGTTATTTTGTGACATGTCTTAAGTTTTTATAGGTAGTAAATATGAATAAAACTTAGTAAAGGATATTTTAGACACTATAAATTAATACTGAAAGCAGTGCTAACATCTAGGAACAAAGTTCAAGCTATAATCCGATTTGGTCTTCCTGTCCTAACTTTCAGTTTTGAAGTGATTGATTTAACCCCAAAAGGTGTTGGATCAGTTGGACAGGAAAACAAGAAGAATGCGTCATGCTTATCAAATGATTTATAAAAATCAGTGTATGCCAAGATGATATATTCCCCTTTCTGAAGTAGGTATGGGCCTCCTCAAAACTGATTACATGTATAGATCTGCAGTCATAGGACTGCATACATATCTGCTGATGTCACAAGACCCAACTGTAGTGAAAGTCTTAAAACATGAGGAGAGTAAATCTAAGATGACATCCCTGCTTAGATTTCCAGAAACATATCAGTGCCAAGCTGGAATGGAAATCAAACCAGAAGTTGATAAAAATCAGGCAGCAACCATGCAAAAGATAAAATATAAGGAGGTGAAGGATCAGATGATAAGGCAAGAAATGTTGAAAATGCGTAAATATAGTTGCAAGTATAAAAACCTTTTGGAACAACCACATGTTGATCAGGACTGAACATAGGAATGTTTAAGTGAGGTGAATTTAAACAAACAGGTAAAAGGTTAATATTAGGGGCCCAAGACAGTGAGCTACATATACGTTGGTTTATAAAGTCCATTGAACATGTGCAAGAAACAGACATATGTAGGTTTTGTAAAACAATTGGAAACAGTCACATATCCTGTTTCTGGATGTGATATGCTAATGGCATAATAATCTGGCAAGGCTGTTGCATTGGTGATTGTGCTAACATTATAATATTGAAGTAACTGAAAAACACTGCAAACATGAGCCACAAAGCATTACAGAAATTAATGAAGTTTATATCACATGGGATCCTCCATTACCAACAATTCAAAACATAGATGTGAGAAAACTAGATATAATAGCCAAGAAAAGAAGAAAAAAGTAGCATTAATCATTGAAATTGCTATACCCAGTGACTGCAATGTGTTTCAGACAGAGAGAGACAGACATAAAATGCCAAGATTTGCAGGGAGAAACAAGGGCAATGTGGAAAAAGGATACTCGGACAGTTCCGATACTAGTAGGAGCAATGGGTCTTATAAAGATTTACAATTGTACTTGGATATGATACCGATACATGTAACCCTGCATGAATTGCAGAAAGAGTCATTAGTGGGCACATTGCAGGTGCTGAGAAGAGCACTTCTGCCTAACATAAAAGATTGAAACCACACTAATTTCATGAACTTTAATCATACTTTGACTTAGGAAGGGGTCCATTCCCATTATGGTATTAGAAACCCAGAAGACTTTGGAGAAATTAAAAAAAAGTAATGTATAATAAATTTATCAAAAGTAAAGTTAGTCTAAATGCAGAGAATGGTATTAAAGCTTGAATGTCTGACCTTCTTGCTTTAATTAACAACAAGAGGGCATACCAAGGGTTAAACAGCCACAAGAAAACAATAGAATGAAAACAGTAGAAATATCAACTTCCCAAATGAGAAATGTAATAACATGAGCAGGTTATTGACTATTATTACTTTTAAAGTACATCCCAGCAAAAACATTAATGTTTGGAAAGAAGACAGAGTAACTTTATTCCAAAAATATTTATTTGTGGGTTTCACTAAACAGTTTCATAGACTAAACAATATTATATGAACTGGGGTCATGATCATTTTATATTCTTTGTGTAATAATTTGACATTTGTGGACTCATTAAGTGAGCTGACATAAGGACCATTTTCAGCCATTACATGGACCATGTATGCAAACATAACAAATGTAATTGTTAATCAGCAATTAGTAACAGCAGAATCAGACAAAACGATGCTACAAAATCAAATGCTTGGATAACAAAGGCTAAGATTCAGAAAGAATCCCCATGAGTGTAGAAAATGCGATACAGAGATGTGTTTAACCATTGCCTTTACTGGCTAATTTGCATCCCTCTGAATTGCGCATTTTTACCATCAGAGTTAGAGGACTTTTTGATGGCAATTACCAGAATTGTCCCATGCATTGCATTTGCAAGGAACCTTCATCTAGCACATTACCCACACACTGGCAGGCATTCACAGAAGTGTGTGGTTAAGTGACACATGCTTGCAGGCAGTGCCACACACACCCCTACATAGGCAAACATGATGCACACTCCCTCACTAGAATGTATTCATAGACATGTTCATCCAATCTCACACACACACACACAAACAATCACCTAGACTTCTGATCCCTTCCTGTGACCACCCAGGGAGACATGCATACAAAAACACGCAAACACAATCATTCAAGATCCATCATACCCTGTAGACAAACACACACACACAAGCACCCCACCACCATCATAACATCTCTGCTGCTCCTTTCTAACCTTAATTAAAATACAGTCTTTTCCATTTTTGATAATGGGTAACCACAGCATTTTTGTTATGTTCTTTCACATGGGTAGCCATAAAAGTTATGTAGCCAACTGATTCTTTGATATACTTGGCCTTGTATATCTCTTGCAGGCATTACTAGGGGAAAGTGCATGGCTAATTAGCATTAACCCCTCCCCAGAATGCCTCTTGAGCATGTAGTATGGTCGTACAGACTGCCCACTGTGGTGGTTCTATTGATCATGTAGATTCAGTGGTGGTAGGTCGATCTCTGAGCCAGAAAGTGTGTCTGTGACTTATTTGACATCAGTGATAGGATTTTCCCACTGACAGTAGTACTTTCTGAATCTCTGCTATTGTATATTAAATTATACAACAATAAAAATAGACCCCTGGATTCACTACACTTCCGTGCAGGACTAGCTTAGTCCTGCACGGAAGCACCCGTTTAGGAGCAGGATGGCAGCATGCCATGCATAGTAATGAGGTGCACTGCCAGAGCTCCTAGGCTTACACGGAGCATGACGAGTGCAGGGGCCATGTCTGAGAGTTGAGCTCTCAGAATAAACATGTCCCTGCAATGTAGAAATTGGTAAGAAATGAACGTGATCGCTCATAGGTGTCCGCATATCCCCACCAATGTTCCCCATGTGTACAACAGCAACAGTAAATAAAAATTAAATGAAGAAACCCCTTTATTTTTTTTAAAAATCCGAGTACAGCTAACCATAGGTGTGCGGGTGTGTCCATCGCTTAGCTAAGGTTAAAGCAGCTTAAAAGGCTGAAGAGGATAACAAGGATGATATATGCAAATGAAGCAGCACAGTAGTAGTGTAGTGGGCAGAGCATTTGCCTAATGATCAGGCATTCCTGGTTCGATTCCCACTGCAGCACAGTCTATTTTACATGGCAAAGCACGTTATAACCAATATTTTTGTTGCAAAACCCACCAAATAAATTTTTTTTATGAACTGGAGTACTGTAAGAAATGCCCATGTGAAGTGTCAGTGTCATAATGAATAAGGCAATAGTAAGCAGATTTCAACACAAATAAGCAGTAGTAAGCATATGTAAGCACTAGTAACCCTGTTTGTGTGTTTGCGCAGGGGTAAGCATTGCCTACACAGGTTAAGCAATGTAGAAGCTAACTGAGTATAAGACACTGTAACCGGAAGTTAGCATTGCTTAATGCCGTGCAAACCCGCTTACAACTTCTTTAAAGTGCCTTAAGCACTCTGTATCCAGTGGCCTGTGTTCTGCTCAGAAACAAAATAAACAGCCTCTGCAAGGCTCTAATCCAGGACCGTGCACACCGTACACAAAGTGATTTACCACTAAGCCATGCCAGACATAGATAAATCTGATGTTTTCCGAAACATAACATCCAGCCCCGTCATGTAATAGTACAGAGAATGTATACCAACATCTAGATCTATGTGTGTGTAAATATATTAATATCTAAACAGATACAACATATCTATATATGTAAATATATAAATAAATATATATGAACATATATACATATATATGTCAACACTTATATGTCTACATATACACAGCAAGTTAAGTATATGTACGCAGCTATATATCTCTGTAGGTATATATGGACATAGTTATAAATATGTAAGCATATATATATATATATATATATATATATATATATATATATATATATATATATATATATATATATACCTATATAGGTATATATGGCCATACATCTGTAGATAGCAATGGTAGGTTAACAGAGACATATACCCGTGAAGTCTAGTGTTATTACCAAGAATTATTCGTCCCTAGCAGGAAGACCCAAAAATTAAGTGATTCTTTGAGATAACCTCATGTTTCAAAAGGTAGACATGGCTGAGTTCTTATGTGCGTGGACTACAGCATGTGGAAGACTGAAGATACTTGTGTCGGGAAAATGTACAAGGTGGGACCCGAGGAGTGGAGGATAGCAAAGTGTGATGGTGTGGTTGCTACGGGCCGGCAACCGGAGAAGGGATGGTTGCTGCATGCGTGGAGCTGGGGGAGGGGGGTGGAACTGTGGGTAAAAAAAATATGGGTCGAGGAGAGACTGTGTTGGATGGGCCTGTATTGATCAGCCCACCTAGTGGGTGGGGGAGAGGGAAAACCAAAAAAAAATAAATAAACATTTCTAGTGCACCCTGTCAGGTCACATTTCAACAATAACAGACACTGTATGACTACCTTCTGATTAAATCAAGACCAGTTACTTTTCAAAACTTTCAATCTCTATACCCTTTTAGGGCACATTTAATATTTAGGCTTTCATTAAGACCCGGGTTAGCATCTGCTCTAAGTTTACAGTGTAGATACATATATATATATATATATATATATATATATATATATATATATATATATATATATATATATATATATATATATATATATATATATATATATATATAGCTACACATACACACGCAGAGATATGTACAGTAAGATAATTATGTAGTAGGCGCACACAATATGGTACACCCACTAGGCCTACAGTTAACACCCTAAAAACTGGACACTGGATGACCCACCCATACAAATGACATTCGTTGTCTGCAACATATACCCACAGAGAGGTCATAGGATAAGCCCCACACACAGGTTTGCAGAAATGGAATACCATTATTTGTGTACTATTACAGAATTACATGCCATGTCATATAGCTGTTCAGACACTGGCATCCATATCAACAGAATAATGCAACTGTGAAACATTTATACTAATACAGTAGTCTGGACAGGTCCACAACTGTTGCTGTCCAGGCCAAGCCCTTCAAAGCGTACATTAGTAAAGACAGACTGGGCCACAGAATACCACACAATCAACAGTAAGTGATGCAGGTGTGTAGTCCAGCAGCCTCTATCTACATTCTCTAAACAATTGCTAGGCAGTAAAGACTTTAGTTGACCAAATGGGATGTAACTCTTACATAACAAGGCATAACCAACACCATCACAGGCACAGTGGCAAACAGAACAGTCTGTATGGCAGGAGGTAGTAGGCCTGCAGTAACCCACTTTATGTAAGTAATGTCAAAATAGGTGACATGTATGGCACTGTACATCCAGATACCTTAAGGCAGCCCCCCTAGACTCAATAATACAGATCCATATACCACTGTTACATACACTGGCCTCTAGAGTGCATATGGGCACATATGTATTGTGTAGGTGAAGCCCACACATATATGGCCCCAGCCCTACTGTATGTGTGGGGGATACAACAGCAGTGAACTGCTGGCAGGCACAGCAGCATGATATACGTATATGTGTAGACATATAGGTCTCTGTATATGTATGTATCTGGGTGTGTATATGCATACCTATATACATAGACACACCCATCTATATATGTCGATATGTACATGTGTAATTATCTATATAGATATTTGTTTAATCATATGTACACATATATTCACCATATCTGCTGAACATGGAATGTAGTCCTACCTCAACCCCTATATTCCCACCTTTGTAGTGCAAGGGGATGTCAGGCATGTATAGCAGGTATATTAGCAGACTATTGCTACTCTAATAGTGATTGTCTTCACAGACATGGTATGTGTGGGAGGTCACATCTGCTTTTCACATGTGCACTATTGGCTACTGACAGACATTCTAAGCATATCATAGTACAGTACCACTGCAAGCACGTAATGCTCCTGTGGACTACAGCGGAGATATTGGCCAATAGATGTGGACATTCTGACATACTCTGTACAGTCCAGAGGTATACACAGAACCCTTTAGTACAGAACATGTGGACCAAGCCTGACAATAAGGATGTTAACAGCCATGTAGATGGGTATAACACATAACGACTGGTATACATTCGCCCCCATAGGTTATGGATTCACACTGTCCTGATACATGATTACTGCTGGTACAGAGGTGCCATGGTCACATACTATCCACTAGATATTGACATACACCTGTACAGCACCCCACCACTCTGTCTGACATACATGACTGTTATGGGAGGCCCGGCAGCAGTACATCTGGAAAGTATCTGGTAAGTACACTAATCTGCTAGGCATGTAACAAAGCACTGTGCAGGCATTGGGTAGACTGGCCTGACACTGGCCTACATCTCCTATGGGGAAATGCACATGTACCTGCATATATAGCAGGAGCTACAGGCATGTCACAGCACAGGTTATGAAACACCTGTGTGAAAGTGCATAACTACAAACAATGTGAACACTGCCACAGCCTCATATGGTAAGTGAGCATAATATTACAGTGTATGGACTATCTGTGCAACACCATCCTCTTATGTGCCACTCACACACTAACCCTACATATACTGGGCCACTACACAGTGTGGTCTGATGCCCATCTGTGGTATGGAACGTGTGTGTATGGCCCTACAAACATATAAGCCAATATGGTAACATACAGTGGAGCAGCATGTAACATTAGATAGGATGGGACCTTGGACGATGACATCTACCACAGTCTGTAAACAGGCCAAGGTACATATTAGCAATGCACACACTGTCGGCATTCACCATAAGTACACAATCTTCAGTACTGTACAAACAACCACAGAATGTCCAGGTCATGTTATCAAATATAACCCCTACTGTACATAACATGTGTAGCAGTCTGATATCTCACTGGCTTGTTATCAGATATGATGACAATAATGATGGCGTACAGCACATATGCACCTCTTAATGTACAACATATGTACAAAGGTTGACAGAGTTGTGGTTGGAAGCACATATACAGGGCCAATATTGACATGTTGCTGTGGTAACCTCATACATTTACTGTTGTAACAGGGTTTGTTGCAACATATGTCCTATGAGGGATAGGAGGTCAGTAACTGTCACAGCTTTCAGCATCTACAGACATCAATTCTCACACTACCTTCTGCAGTTCACAGATAGATGCTCTGTGGGTAACGCATGAAATCAAAGGCACAACACAATGCCCAGTCTGCAGATGACCCTACAGATGGGGATTCCTCATAAACATAGAACTGCCATAACAGGTATTAAAACATGTAGGACAGCCATATCTACACACACACACTGTTACACCAACATTACTCCAAATGCAGTATAGCAGCACTTAGTCTGTAGTCAGGTCAGGCACATCCCCCTCCTGTGTGTTGCCCTGTTTCCACAGTGTATGTTGTTAGAGGTAAATCCCCAATCCATCTGAGATGTTGTTTGTGAAACAACAGATTGAGTTCCTGCTCACAGTGAATGAAAAGGCCCAACACCAACATGATGTTCCTAGATACTGGAGTGCGTTTCCATGCACGTGACTATGGGAATGTTACCACAGCTGTTCCACATGCAATCAGATAGGGGAGGGCTACAGTTCATGCAGAGGCCATCAGCTGATCATGAGCATCACTTAAAATGCACCTGCTGATGCCTAAGAAAAGCAGGTGTAGGTCTACACATCCTCTAGTCAGGGAGTGAGAGAGGCAGACAGAGGCATTGACAAGTTAGGGAGGGGTGGGAGAGTAAAACCTAAGCATGTTTGTGTCACACACCTACCAGCACTAGGTATTAAACCCCTGATGACTATGTAGTGCTATCACAGTCCTATGCAGTTATTGGATGCGCCAAATAGGTTACCTGTTGTGGAGTCCTCAGAACATATATGTGATGGTGAGTGACATCTGCAACAGGGATATGGTAGCTATACATTAGGTGAAGTACACATGCCTGTCCACATGGACAGGTGCCAGCATCAAAACAGCCACACTCTCACATGGACGCACACACATTGGCACACTTGGCAGGGCCAGGGATACAGCTCATCACTAGTGAGATTGCCATAACACATTACTGTGCAGGTATCACATGCACCACATGGGTCATACAGAGGTTATATGGGCAAAAGGTATGGCGAGGTGTCTGGCATTAGACAGCATGCTTCTGTATGTCACTGGGGGTTGTAGTGAGTGTGGATGTGATCATATGCATCATACAACACACACACAAACACAGGCTGCCAGTACTGACATGCATGAGTGCATTTATGCATGGGTATGTGGTCGACTGTGCCAGATGGCTATACAAGGCTAGGTGATGGGTATACCTTGGCATTAGGCCACATGACAATGGTCTGCATTGTGGCTCAGGTTTCTGCATTTCCCCACACAGGTAGGTATTGTATACACCATCCAGTCACCTGGGTGACTGTTACATGTGGCCAATGCTGTGCATTGCCTGCCATGTATGTATTCCTTAATCCATGACATAGACAATGTCTGGGATGTGGACACCTCCCACATGCATGTACAGTGACATGTGGATCTGTACCTGGGGTGTTGGGCCCATGTTGTGTGCACAGATTATCATCAGATGCCATTCTTGGTCACCTATGGCAGGAACTGGTAATGGACAGCAGGTTAACCCTGCACCTACATTGATAGCATGCTAATGACATTCCCAGGTGTCAGTGGCATCTGTCCATACAAGGCATGTTTTCAGGCATGGTATGTCCTTTGTGGGTCACATGTGCTGGCACCACAGGTGTTACAGGAGTCCAGTGGGGAACATGGGGAAGGTGCACTGTCTGCATGTATGTGCCTATTGGACAGATAGACTGGGTGCCATGCCCTCTGTAGGCCACTGCATTCACTCCATGATTACTATCAGACACCAATATGCAGTGTACTACGCACATATTGGCTGCTGCCTTGGCATGTGTGTGTGTGTGTGTGTGTATGAGACATGGGTTGAGTGTGTGCTCTGGGTAATACTGGGGTTGCTTACTCTGATTGCCTGGCCTTGATGTCAGATGTATGGGTATGGATTTGCACCTCAGCCTCTCAGCCATTTCACATCCGTTATCCCTGTACAATGGACATTATGATATATACTAGGGTCACCATATAAGAAATTTGCAAAACCCGCTTCACATTGGGGCCAGGTGTCACACACTCACACCCACCTCCACACAGGATACAAGTTACAAACAAACACACACCTGTCATGTCTGGGAGTAGAATCCCTCCCTAACTAGTTTATTACATTACAGCACTATGCAGTTATAGTACACAACATGGAGATTACTGGAGTACTCCTTTCCCAAAGGTGTATATCACATTGGCTGACATCAGCAGGATAGCCAAAGTAGGGCATTTGACATGTACTGAGTGTGACTAGCTTCTAATGCATTGCTCCCTACACAGACATTAAAACACACACAAAACTTCCAGAACTGCCATGGGTGGGAATAGAACCCCATCAGAATTCTAAATCACACTACAGCAGTACGCAGTTACAGGACACGCTACGGAGATTACTGGGCTACAAACTTCCCAGAGGTGTATTTCTAGGTGGATGACATTAGCAGCCTTACCAAAGTATAGCATTTAACTTGTATGGGTTGTGCCTACCCTAAAAAGCATTGCCATTTACACAGAAAGAGCCATATACACACACACAGTTGTCAAGGCTGGGGCTAGAACTCCTACCTAACTAGTTTATCACACTACAGCAGTACACAGTTACGCCACACACTATGGTGATAACTTGGCTACAACCTTCCCAGAGATGTATTTCTAGGTGAGTGACATCAGCAGCCTTACCAAAGTAGAGCATTTAACTTGTAGGGGGTGTGCCTACCCTAAAAAACATTGCCTTCTACACAGACAGTGTCAGGCAGACAAACACACACACACCCACACTTGCCAAGGCTGGGGCTAGAACTATTACCTAACTAGTTTATCACACTACAGCAGTACACAGTTAGAGCACGCGCTACGGAGATTACTGGCATACAACTCTCCCAAAGGTGTATCCCACAGTGGGTGACCTCAGCAAGCTTGTCATAGTGGGGCTATGGGGAGGGCAGTGTGTGCGCATGGGCCATAACCCACTCATCTAGGGGTTGACATGCCACATGCGGGCATAACCTGGGTCATATTTTGCAGGTACGTGTATACAGCTGCTAGATGACTACTTCCTTGAACAGTCATGTTGCACAGCTGGCACGTGCAGCACATACTCTGTAATGCTAACAGTTACTGATGGCTAGTATCTGCAGTGAGTGACATCTGTCCCTCGTGGTTGTGGCCCTTTGCCTGTGTGCTGGATGGGACAGGCCTGCATAGCTCCTTGTCACAGTCACCCTCTTCCAATCATCTATGTGTGTCTACCTTTGGCTTATTTTAGTGTGTTGCCCTTACTTATATGCCTGTATTCCTATCCACTGTGTGCAAAGCATGAGTGCCTGCCCTAACATCTGCGGCTGCCAGATATGTCTGGGCCACTGGTGTTTGCAGACATGGCCTTCATGTGTTTGTGTGTGTGAGCATGCCCAGTATGACCTTCCAGTATGTTGTTGACTGACATTGCCTTCATTTCTCTAAGTGTGTGGGCATGCCCAGTATGTCCATCTGTATTGAATGTGTGGGTCGGGTCCAGGTCGTTTGTACTGCAGTGCTGATCTTTGTGTTGTACACCTACAGGTAGCATGCTGTCTCTGCAAGGCATCCGTCAATCATTTTGAATGGACTGTTACTACATTTCTGCATTTCTACGTAGGATGGGGGAGCACACCTGACTATTTCTACATGTCTACACAGGATTGGGGAGAACACCTGACTGTTACTACATTTCTGCATAGGATGGGGTGGCATACCTGACTATTTCTACATGTCTACACAGGATTGGGGGGGGGGGCCCACCTGACTGTGACTACATTTCTACATAGGATGGGGGGGCACACCTGACACTTGTACACATTTGCTAGGACTGTACTAGTATGTCTGGTACTCCATTTCAGTCTGTTGTCTTGCCTATCATGCTGACTAGAGACATACCAGTGTACTACAGATCTTGGCTTTTAATTACCTATGTAGTAGTTTCTGACTTCCTACCCTTCAGAACTGACATCCCACTGCCTGACCTGCTGCAGTCTGTCTGTGTAGGCCTCGGGGAGGTTACCCATAGGCCTCATTCAGAGGCCATAGCACCACCTTTGTTTGTGTTTGTCTACACCTGTCCTGCTGACTGTGACTGTTGTTGGGTATGTGACCCCCCCTTGTCTGGCATGTGTGAGTCACTTACCTTGTGGGTGTGCCAGTATTGAGGATGGTGCTGCAGGGCTGCCTATGTCGGATGCACAGAGTACACCCCCTACACATGGTTAGGTACAGGTAGTGTAATGTTTGGCATCCCTTTACTGTATGTGAGAGTCAGAGAGAGGTGTTATTCCCTGGGTCCCTCCTGTCTTAGTGTACGTGCTCTGCGTTGCCAAGGTCAGTGCATACTGGGCACACCTCCTTTTGTCTACTGGGGCAGGCTCAGGTTGTTCCTCCTCCAAGTCACTCTGTGCCTGTGCAGGTCTTGGCAATGGTGGAGGGCTGTGTGGCCCTGCCTCTTGCTGTTCCTGCTGCAGCTGTTTCAGTAGGATCATATTGTGTAGCACGGCACATACAAGTACAATTTGGAAACATGTAGCTGGTGAGTACTGCAAGGCTCCACTGGATGTGTCCAGGCACAGGAACCATGACTTGAACATCCCAAACACATGCTCTATTATAAATCTATTTCTGGTCTGTGCGTGTGCCTCATTATGGAGTTCTTGTTAGGGCGTGTGTGCATTTCTGATGGGTGTCATCAGCCATGGCTCTGGTGCATATCCAGCATCCCCCACTAGGTGACAATAAGGGATGTCCCCACTGGCAAATATCTGGTACAGCTGCATCAGATGCCAGATGTGGGAATCATGATAGCTTCCAGGGCAGCCAGCACACACATTCATTATTATGCCCTGGGCATCACATACGACCTGGCAGTTGACGGAAAGGAAGACCTTGCGGTTGATGTAGACCCTTCCCCGCTCACCGGGTGGTGCTTTGATGAGTAGTATTCTGCTATTTGGTGGAACAGTTGCATATTGCTAACCAATGCCTCACGGGTGTTGGGGAAATGTACATGCTCACTGACATGTGCTGACATGGCATCCAGGAACTGGTGGAGTACCCTGGATGCTTATGCCTGTGAAATCCCCATCATATCCCCAGTTGGCCTTTGGAAGGTACCTGTAGCCAGTATTCTTAGGCCTACACATACCTTGGTATCCACTGGGATGGGTTCCCTCTGTTAGATCTATGTGCGAGGCATGGCTGACACAGGTCAACAATTTGCTGTAGGAGGGCCCCGTCCACCCTATAGTGCTCCAGTATCTCCAGCTCATGTAGCCCCTGGTAGGTTACCCTGGGTCTGTGCACTCTTCTCCATCTTCTCACTGTGGGTCGGTGGACAGCATTCATATCCTCACCACCCTCAGCCTCTTCCACAAGTTGTTGTATTATAGCTATTGCAGCCCCTATCATTTTGCTGTATTGAGTGTTAAAAGTTCCCCACTTGTTTTACACACTAGTGGTGGTGTGTGTGGGAAAAAACAGAGGGGAAGGTGTTTGCATTGTTTACAGTAGTATTCTGGGCTAGGCTGGTCTGCTGCCTGTGTAATTGGCTGATTCTGATACATTTCACCTGCCAGCTAAGCTAGTTCTCCTTGATTACCTTCCTACTGCTGTTTTCCCTTCCCATTGCCTTCCTGTGTAAGCCCAGGGGTGCACCGCGCAAACACAGTGCTCAAATGTGCACACTGCTGCTATTTCCTAGTTTAACCTCTATTTTTCTTCCTGTAAAACCCGGTGCATGGTACACACACCTGCTTAGACTTTGTGAAGAGTGCTAAGCAGGTTTAGACACACCCCCTAGCTTAGCTGTGCTAAGCTAGGAGCAATCCCGAGCCACAGGGCTCCAATCCGCTTACAGTATGCCTGACATGCACCCCCATGATGTCACCTAACTCCTAGGCTTGCATCAAGCTATTTGTTGGAACCTGACTCACATGCTGGGGGAAACTGGGATTCACTATCCTTCCCGTCATTTGCATAGGATTGCCTGCTAATGCATAGTTGCATGTCTCACACTGAGCCTCCCCCCTTAGCAACCACTACTCACTAGCCAAGTTGTCTTCTGCCTGCCATTGACTTGCATGGCAGAATAGTGATTTTAGTTAGACTGCTTATTTTAAGTTTATTTTATTATTTTCCCCCAATCCCATTTGTGCGCCACTGCCCTATGCTTAAACAGCCATGATTGGCTAAAAAAAATAAAAATTGATTTTTGTATTATTTTTTTTGTTTGCTATGCCAATGGCCTTCTACTTGGAGAATTGGCATGCTTACTACATGAGAGGCAACCTTTATTTGGAGCTGTCACAGCTCCATTTTTGATTTTGCAGAAATGTACTCTGTTACTAACCGAGTACATTTCTGCAAATAGCACTAGTCCTGTACGGACTGTTGCAAGCTTTCTGGATTGCAATATCACCTCATTTGCATAGATTTCTCCTGCAAATGGGATGGTTTGCATACCAGGGCTTAGTCTGTGCAGGATTAGTGCAGGAGCGCTTGTGCACACCCCTGCATGCTGTTCCTGGATTGCACGGCAGACACATTGCCTACTTGAGCTCCTGCACCGATCTTGCACTCTGTGCAATCTTTTGAGAATCTGGGGTAGAGCATGTGGTAACCAGAAAGAAGCATAGTAAAACCTACAGAGGCAACATAATACTTCAGGTGCATTTTATAGCTGTACAACAAAAACAATCTTCCTAGTTTGTACTGGAGGGGATTGCTGTATGAGGATTAGAATAAGAATTGCTGAGCTTTATTTACTGTTTAGAAACTTGTAGCAGATAAATAATCAGTGATGTGGGAGGTAATATGTGTATAAAGTACACATCACCGATGCACATCAGTGCAACATAGCCTTCAGGGGTTGAGTATCTTGAAAATTAAAATAACTAAGAAGAAGAATACAGTAAATATTTAATAATACTAGCACTTAAACTGGATTTAGTTAGTCCTAAAACTTTGCAATTCTAGTAAATTACAGCGACTGATAAAAATCTCTCCTATAAAAATAATCTTATTGATCTAGATTATATACTTGAAATGCATCAATAGTTGGCACAAAAAATTAAAATTCAGCTTTTTAATTATAAACAGTAACAAAATAGAATGGAATTTCTGTTCATTATACAGTGTAGTATACAAAGGTAATGGCTTGTAAGGGATGTGTCGGTCAACACATCTTTTGCAATAAGAGACGAGTGGACAGGATGGAAAGGAGAATCTTACAGTACAGACAAGAGTAGGGGAATGAACTGCTTGGACAAGTTATAATGTTAGATAAGTGATTTAAAGGATAATGACTGAATATCATGTGGACAACGGGACAAAAAGTGTTACATTACTTAGTGTTGTATTGAAAACTGAACAGCAGGATGGGTACAGGCATGGTGGTTGCTTAAATCACATGAAAGCGTCAGCATCAACATGCATGGGAGGATGGGATTAGAGGGGAGAAAGGATGGACTGCCATGCTTTGTGCTAGTGACCTGTATGCAGCAGACATGACAAGCTTATCTGTTTGCAGACAGCAAAGAGAGCTATGAGGACAGATCAAAGATTTTATATGCATGTGCATTGGCAGTGCAACAAAGAGCATGTACAATACTGATAAAGGATGGCTATACCTGGATCTAAACTCTAACTCTAATGTCTGTGCCACTGAGTGCACTGATGTGCACAGGACCACTGTAATGGGAGTTAAAGTCACAAAAGCAGAATATGTGCAACTCTGTACATTGCAACCAAAACATTATTAAACATACAAGCAGTTGACCACTTAACATATTCAAATACCATCACCAGATGGCACCAGGTTGTGTTACATCCACTACCGCTCCCTGAAATACCTATCCATACTGACACCCATAGGTGCCATTTCTCTAAGTAGTGAGTAGCATACTGTACCACTAACTGGAACAGGCAGTTGGGTGAATGTTAAAGGGGGCAGGTTGCCCCACAACCTCCCACCAGGCTGATTCACAGCATGTTTCCATTATTCCTGGGTATAGCTCATGAAGTCAGCTGGCATGTAGGCAACACAGATAACAGCAACTGCTTTATGATAAACTACCCAGTAAAACATCGGGTCAGCTTATGACTGAATAAATAGTTACATTACATTGAGTATATCTTACCAAGCTAAGACAAGTGAACTCCATCAGGAGCAAAACAAATTAGATCCTGATCTGTAAAGTCACAGTGCTCAACAGCACTAATCATTGTATGATAAGGAGTGACCCACAATTGTTAGCTTCACACTGGTTAACAGAAGTATTAGCATATGTACTTTAAGGACCAATAGCTACCCCCTCTTTATAGCCTGCACAAATATGCCTTCACTCTTCAAATCAGAATCTGAAAACCCAGCCAGGGGTATATTATTATTCACCAATGCATTCCGCATACACTTATCTAACTGCTTAGGCTTCACATGCCACCAAGAGGGCAATTTAAAGACTAAATCTTGTGAAGAAGCAGAATGCAAAATGCTCCGAATGGTATGAGCCAGGCATAAAAGGAAAAGAGTACTCATCTAACCCAACCTCCTGACCTTTACTTGCAAGGTCAGTTTTATACTCTCTGTGTAGAAACTGACTTGGGGCAAAAGTCAGGTCTTGCCAAAAGAGGGTTAAAAGCAGTTACCTAACCCTAAAGGAACCATCACTCTGAAGTTGTGTGCAAAAAGATGATGCAGATCTTTCTTGACATGGGTAGTCACTCCAACAAAATTATGTTTGCTCTGCTCAGAACAACTGCATTACAAACATAATTAAGTAGACTTAAAAGTTCCATTGCTTCCTTCACTCAAACCTTTTTCTTGCCATTGACATTCACTATAAAGGTTTCATAAGCATATGAGCTTGTAAGAAGTTAATCGAAAATGAAAACCTTTACATCTGTTTCCAACGCTAGAAAACTAGAGCTGATACTGGATCCACCAATTTGTCTGACACTAAGGGGACCTCTAGTTCTTCTCACAAGAAGGTGGCGGCTTGCAGACCTTCTGCACTAGCTGAGCCCCCCTTTCATCATATAAGTAGTGAACTGCAGCCTGTTGGAGTGAGGGTGCTGTTCCCAGCACCATTGTAGCTCAGTTTTGAACATTACAGATATTGCACTGGCTACTGAGCAGTGCATTGACATCACAATATAAAATAAGACCCTAAAAGGGGCCAATTATCAACCTGAACAGGGAGCAAGTGAAATTGGCCTCTATATCCAGCTTACAGAGCCACATATCCTGAAGCCTGCCTATTACATTGATAGCATCATCCAGTGAAGCATAATGCACCTTGTAGTTTGCCTCACATATGCCACAAATAACAGATGTCCTGGAGAGAAGGACAGGTGGTGCACCAGTCTATGCTCTCCTGCATTCTTTATGATCCTAATCCCACTAGGAGTATCCCGAAAGTTGAAAGGGGTGAAGTCAGAAAAGGCTTCAACATCTGGCCTGTCGAAACTTCTTCCCCAATTAAATCAACTACATTCCTCTCACCCCACAGATATTGAAAACAGGAATAAAGGCCCCTGAAAATTAGAAATATCTTTCTTTTTTTTTCAATAATCATTTTTATTGTTTTGCCAAACCATTATACATTTCACACACTATTTACATTATGTACAATATTGCTTCCAATGTTTTAGTTCTATTTTGAATTTCCCTATAATACATTAAGAATAAATATCATTTTAACCAAGTACAGGAAATTAAAATCACAAAAATTTAAACATAAAAGCATCTACAATAGACAATTATGAACCAACTCAAGCCAATAATTTGTATTATTTCTACATTTTCTATCTAATCCAAGAATGTGTTGGTACACATACAGAATGTCCTGACGGAAAGTGGATAGGAACCGCTACGCCAAAATAATATTAAAGATTTGTTCCCAAATTTTTATGCTGTTTATACTTTTCTTATTATTTCTAATTAACAATTTGTGCGCTAATATATGCTTAATCGCTAACAGTCTGAAATTTTGCCACGACACCTGTGCTGGGTTCAACCAATTTGTGGCTATATATAATTTCATTAGTAAACTAATATTCATAATTACAATCTTTTTGTTTTGTCCAAATTCTCCGTGGAATATGTAAAATCAGAAATTCCCAGGAGAGTGTTGAGTTTTGGTAACCCATTTTTTGTAGTTGTAACTTTAAAGAATTCCATAATTTATAAATGCACTTGCAACTCCAGAACATGTGTAACAGGTCTGCTGTCTGATCTACACACTGTGGACATTTAGGTGACTTTTTGAATCAAATTTATGAAGTGTAAGATGGGTATAATATGCATTGTTAAATATCATCAATTGAGTAAAGACCAGTTTTTGAAGTGATACGGATTTTAATGTTAAGTTAAACGCCTCTACTATTTTACTGTCATCTAGGGATGGCAATTTCTCTCTCCAGTATTTGGATAACAGAATATGATTATTATATTTTCTCTTTTGCCATTTTATACGCTGAGGATATATATTTTCTATCTTGTTGCAATGCTTCCCACAGATGACCTGAAATAACTAGTTCCTCTTTTTTATTTCAGAACTGGTAAAATAATTTATGGCCAAATCTTTTAACTGCCTCATTATAATTAAATAAGAGATGGGAAGATTCATCTCTTTTAAGATATCATGTACCGCTACTCCTAGGAAGGGGTATAAATCCCTTACAGTTAATTCCTTAATAAATGGATATTTCTTTAAGTCTATCAGTTGATTACCAATAGTTATATTAGGATTTCCATCAAACGGTTGAAACATCATCATATATTTTAAAAGGTTCAAGGAGGCAAACAGAGTTTGAGTCGCCACTGCCCATACCTTGATGTGTTCCATTAACTCATATTTACTCAATGTTTTTATATTCAAAAATGGTACAGCTTTAATATTAATTCTTTTCCCTTTTATATGTTTATAATTTAGCAGTACCCATTTGGGTATCCATTTTCTATTTTCACTATCCAAGTAAGACACCCTTAAAATCCTATTGGCCTGAATCACTGTATAATACATCTCAAAATCTGGTAAATCCACCCCCCCCCCTCGTTTTAGGAGCCATCAGTTTTTCATAGGATATTCTCGTTTTTCTGGGTTCCCACAGAAATTTCCCCAGTCCTATCTGAAATTGCTTGAAAAAGGATTTCGTGATTTTAAGTTGTGCTGCTCTAAAAATATATAGCATTCTGGGGAGAACGTTCATTTTTATTATCGCTGCTCTTGCCATCATCGGTAGCTTCAACTTACTCCATCTTTTCAAATCCATTGTTATTCGGTCTCCAGTTGCCTTAATATTGTTGATAAAAAATTCTCTATTTTCAGTTGAAAAGTCAATCCCCAAATATTTTATTCTTTCTTCTGTCCTTATTCGTCCTATCAATGGTAGCATTGAAAAAGGTGTAGGTGTCTTTAGAGGGAATATTTTGGTTTTTTTAAAATTTAGTTTGTAATTAGCAATTTTCTCAAAGGTTTGTATTGCTGTTAGTATTTTTTCCATATCTGACACCGGTGTGGTACTGTATATATTTAAATCATCTGCAAAAGCAGCCATCCTAACCTTTATCCCAAGAAGTACAGGAGAATTATAAAAAACCTTTTGTTTCATATGAAGAAATAAAGGTTCCAAATACAGATTAAACAGTATGGGAGACAATGGGCACCCCTGTCGAGTTCCATTTTTAATTTGAATCCTTTTGGAACATTCATGATTTATATATAAACTAGTGTATGCATTCTTGTATAAATTTCTTAACATAGAAATAAAAAGCTGAGGTATATTGAAATATGATAATGTTTCAAATAAATAAGCCAAATTAACTCTATCGAATGCTTTTTGAGCATCAATTGTTAAAGCATATATGTTCATATTTTTATACTTTGCATAAGATATTAAAGTATGAAGAGTTAATGTATTGTCTGTAGTCTGTCTCCCATCTATAAACCCTGCCTGTTCTTCTGATATTATCAAGTTTATTATTTTTTTAATCTACTAGCTAGAATAGATGTCATGATTTTCATATCAATATTCAACAATGATATGGGCCTATAATTGTCTGGATTTTGGGATCACTATTCTCTTTCAATAACAGAATTGTTCTTGAGGCATTAAAATGAAGATCATTGCTGCCATTCAAATGATATAATTAAAGGTCTGTGAAAGTACGGTGCTCAGAATCCCACTAAAAGATTTATAAAATTCAAAGGTCATACCATCTGGTCCTGGGGCTTTATGTGGCTTTAGTTTCTTAATTGCCTCTAGAACTTCATCAACTGTAATCAATGCAGTCAATTCTCCCTGAGAATCCACGTCAATCTTGGGAAAATTAATTTTCTGTAAGAACTCTTTTCTCTCTTCATCATGCCCATGAGTTTGTTGCTCACCATATATCTGATTAAAAATTGATTCAAAAATCTTCATGACATCTAACTTATCAGTATATAACGATTATTATGATTTATTTCGTAATTAATCGTGGTCGATTTCGCCTGATTAATAATACGGGCTAATGCTTTCGAGGGAGTTTGAATGTGATTTGCATATTTAACTAAACTTCTTTGTTCGTACAGTGTCAATTTTCTGTTATGCATAAGAAACAACTCTTTCTGACATCTTAACAACTCAGTTTCTGTTTGCTCAGTGTAGTTACTCATCAGCTCCTGGTCCAATAATTGTACTTTAGTTTCCAGATCCAGTTGTTCTTTATTTTGGAGTTTTTATAATAAGTGGCTTTCTGAATAAATAATCCTCTTAACAAAGTTTTAGTTGTAGCCCATTCTATATCTAATGGATGTTCATTATGGGGTATATTGTATACTAATTGTTTAAGTATCTCCTTAACTTCCTGTACTATATCTTCTTTGGTTAATAGGTATGGGTTTAAGGACCAATTATATCCACCATGATTTTTAGTATTCAAAATATCTGTCTTTAAAGTTAAAGTTATTTTAGAATGGTCTGAGAGCTGTCTAGCTTGATTAGAAACCCTAGGGTCAAGTGAAACGAACACTTCTGGAATTAAAAAATCAATTCTTGACCACATTTTATGGCAGCTAGAATAGAAAGTAAAGTTTTCTGCCTTTGCTTGTATGTGTTTGTGTTTAAAAGGGTCATATAGTTTGAAATCCGTTCTCAGTTCTTTCAACGCTACCATTGCCTGCTTATTAAAAGCAGTCGAAGCTCCCAACTTATCAGTTTTAGAATCTTGGTAAGCATTCCAATCCCCCCCCATCACTATGTAACAGTTGTTATATGACTGTAGAATAGAGTAAATTGAAGCTATATAATGATGTTGGTTCACATTTGGGGCATAAACACATAAAAGTACTATCGGCTTATCGAAACTTTCAGTTTTGAGAACCACCAAACACTATCTGCCTTCTTTATCTATTTTGTCCTCCAAAATTTCTCCTTGAAACTGATTCTTGATTATAATTGCCACCCCAGCACTATTCGTAGTCCCTTCCGCCTTTACAACCTTCCTAATCCATTTCTTGTCCTTCATTGTTTCCCACTGGTCATTAGTCAAATGTGTTTCTTGTAATAGAATAAAACCTGCTTTTGATTTAAAAAACAAATGCAGAAACAGCTTTCTTTTTTTCATGTTCTGGAGTCCTTTAACATTCCAGGAATCTATTATCCACATTCTAAACTATGAATTGATGAATAATGGTATCTATTTTTTGTTTTCCACCTTAAATTGACAAGTGTTGGTATTACGTGAATTTTTTGGAAGCAAAACAGCCATCCCATCCCTACCCAGTGCCTATCCACTATTCCTCCGGACCAGGATGAACATAGGTTTTTCACATTGGATAACATTCCCCAAGTAGCTAAACTACTAATTCTATTAACTAACAATAAAATAGCATGCAAAAAACCTACACCAACTATATCTACGTCTACAAAGTCTAACCCAGACATTCCCTACTAAACACCACACTCAAGTAACTACAGCTCTGAACATTTCCCTAATATTCATGTAAACTAATTGTACCTGACATGTCAAATAATTCACTTTTAACAAACTTTAAATACAGCAATAATATGTTAGCATTATAATTACTTGTTCCAAAACCTTTTAACTAACAGTTCACCTAATAAGCACACAGTTATTATACATTTGTTTAAAACAAGCCATTATTTAGGTCAGCTATTTATCTTCAAAACATTCCTACAATATTGCATTTAATTTTTATAGATCATTACAGTTAGACATCACCTATATTACACAACTACTACTACTGTTTGCTAATTATACTATATGTATATATATATATATATTTTTTTTTCTTTTTTCTGTTCTCCCCCTTCCCCAAACTGAACACAGTTAAAAGATACTTATTTATTCACTTATTTACTCACTAAATAAAACACAGTAAGTTACAAAACAAGCCTGCAAAGGAGAGAAAAAAAAAAAAGAGAAAAAAATAATACAAAAAATAGACTGCATTACCTGGATTTACCACTAAGCCATAGACTCTTATACAGCAACAGCCAAACCATACATTTTAGTCCATACAAGACACATTTTACCTCATTGATCGTTTCTCAGTCATTTTAGCACCAAAAAAGTCCCAAAAAGCTTTGTTTCGATTTACAGCAGCTCTTCTTGCTTCCCAGCAGTTGCAGCAGTCCAGGCAGTTCAATTTTCGAATTTTCAAGGACGGGGAACCAATTCGAACGGACCTCTCAGCTGTACCACACTCAAAACGGTCTCCTGCTTCCTTTACCTTGTTTCCTGCTTCCTCGTGGGTCAGGAGCCAGAGAAGCCATAAAACTGTGGAATCTTCGTGTTTCAGCTAGGAAGACGAGATTAAAAGATAAAACGGAGAATTACCAGGCCTGCTGAAGAAAGAAGAACACACAAAGGATTTTGAAGCCTCGGATTCTCGTAAATGCAGTCTCCCATTCACTCTAATGCAGGAAAAAGCCAGGATGTACTGTTCAATTTTCAGACGGTGGCAGAGCCTTAAACAGCTTCAAAAAGGTAGGTCTGGCTTCTTTTTTTGTATTTACAGTGTATTTAATGCCATCAAGAGTAAAGATTAAACTGTTAGGATATTTCATTTGAAATCTAATGTTTTTATCAATTAGAAACTTACAGTATGGAGCCAGCATTTGTCTAGACTGTCTTATTTGTGCTGGTAAATCCTGTGTTATAGAAACTTTATAACTTTGCCACATTATAGATCCTCCAGATTTTTTTATGGTTAGAAGTATTTTATTCACATCCTGGAAGTTTAATATTTTGACATACACCGGTCTTGGTGTATTTGAAGCTCGGGAATTCCTGTAAGCTCTATGTGCTCTTTCTATGACAATTTGCTGAACATCCACAGAGTCCTTAAGTAATGTTTCAAATATTTGTATGATAGAAGTGTTCAGCTCATTATATTGGATTGATTCTGGGATCCCTCTGATGATTATGTTGTTACGTCTTGATCTTGCTTCCAGGTCCAGAATTTTGTTTTGCATCATTTGTATATCAGCCTCTTGTGATTCAGATCTTTTAGTGAGCAATGCTATATTGTCTTCATTTGCTGCTATTCTGGTTTCTGCTTTCTCCATTCTTGTTAGAATCCGATTACATGTCTCACTAAATGTTTGTGTTTGGGATGTTAGGTCTTGTAATGCATCTTGTATAGGCAACAATGCAGACTTAATTTCTTCCATCGTAACCTGTTGATCAGATTTCGCTGATGCCCCTGTTTTTGCAGTTTCTTGCTGTCTGAATGTTTTCTGTCTCTTATATATGGATTCCTTCTCTGGAGACTGTAATGCTGACAGTTTAGTTTTAGTAGTTGTAGTGTCCATATTTTTATCTTCTTTTGACATTTTGAAATGCTGCAGATAGAGATGATTGCCAAGTAAAAGTTTCAGTAATGTGGTAATTCAGTCCTTTGTTTGTTGCTCTGTTCAGAATCAACCAAGCAATCAGTTCCAATCCTGTTGTCACCGAGTATTTTTTTTCAATTTTTTTTCCTCGATAAGATCGCTGACCTCTAGTAGATTATTAATTGCTGTCAATTAGTTGATTAACTCCAAATGTACATCCGCAGTGGTGATTTTTGTTTCTGGTCTTTGGAGAGCTGAAGTACTGCAGTGCTTATAGAATGGCGGCCATCTTTGTCCTCCTAGAAATATCTTTCTAACAATTTGGAAATCTGCTTACCATAAACTGAGTACCAAATAGCATAAACACTTTCTGCTTCCACTAGGAATGTGAGATACTATTCAGAAACACATTTAAAAACAGAAAGTGAAAAAATGAATGAAAAATATAAGCATGTTATCAAAGAGAAGGTGTAAAATATATAGACTTTAATGAACTCAATTTAAAAGGTCTGCCACATAAGGTCATTTATTTTTCCTCCAGAAAAAGACTGTTGTAAGATGTGTGTCCTTTTTCTTTAAATTAGTGTTGCCACTACTATGTTGGGTAGTTTAACATGTACAAGACACCTTCGAAAATCCTGGGAAGACTTGAAATCAGAAAATCGTGTGGAAGGGTAAATTATGCCTGAAAATACAGACATACCTCTAAAAATAAGGAGATCCTGTGCAGGGATAAATTAGACCTAAAATTAGAACAAGGTCCTCCAAAATAGGGATAGCCGAGAGTTGTGATCTACTCCTGTCCTCTTGTTGATGTTAGATGTCTACAGAGAGAAGGAAGAAGCAGAAGGTTTTGATGAAAAACAGAAGTAAAATCTAAAACACGTTGGTCACTGGAAACCTTATTGGGTAATCTTACAACAGTAAAGAATGTACCTCAACTGTTACTGGAGAGTTGGTCCACCTTGCCTGATCCCATGCATATAAGCTGGCCCTCTTTAGACCAATGTTCAACAGTCAGTTGGTACTTCCCACAAAAGGAACAAGACTGATTAAAGAAACAGGCTATCCAGAAGTATTGACCCTTATTAAAGGCCGAGCATGACTTAAGCTTATCCCTTCCTCCCTGGGCTATCAGGAAGCCTGAGCTTGTCTGCCCTCACACTTAGCCATGTCTCAACAGGACACTTTTCCTACCTTAGGTTCTTATTGGTTGCACGGTGCTTCCACAATTTTTGATCATAATAAGCCATGCTAATATTATGCCCTGTAAGTGGTACGCTTCCATAATGAATAGATAATATTACAGAAGTGGGAGAGCATAGTGAGATCCCTTTTTATAATGACAACCATAGAGTCTAAACCCCCTCCCACCAATTGTCACAGTTGCATAATTGGGAATGTCTAGTCTGCTCCCACTCCATGGCAGCAGTGCATGCCCCTTTAACTGATCATGGCCCACACTTCCCTCCAAATCCTTTGCAGCATTATCTTGTTCCAGCTGATGCTGCACATCTTTGTGGGAGACTGGGTTTGGATCAGTCATCCTTACTTCCAACATCTCTTGTGCTCCCTGGGGTTGGGGTCAGTCATCCTTCTGATATCTCTTGTGCTCCTGGGATTATTGGGGTTAGTCATCCTTACTTCCAGCATCTCTTGTGCACCCTGGGGTTGCGGTCAGTCATCCTGACATCTCTTGTGCTCTTGACATTATTGGGGTCAGTCATCCTTAGTTCCAACATCACTTGTTATTCATTCGCTTTGCTGAACCTCTGCCTTCCTCCAGACCAGCTGGTGGTTCCAGTACTTCTGCTGGTGTCTTATATGTGGAGCCAGTAATGACTTAATGTCCACCATTGGAAAGACAATTAAATAAATAAATTAACTAGTTAAAACATTGATCTTTTCTTGGCTGGGATTTGTTACACAAGCTGGAGTAGCACTTAATATATATCAAATCAGCTCCTAGGATATTTCTTTTTCAATTAATTTCCGTATTAGAATGATGTGGCAGGGGGCCTGCACAAGGTTACCTTTCTGTCTCATATTCAACAAAATCTGTTCTCAAACCACCTTCTTAAATTGTGGAGCATTTCATTTCATAATAGTACAATGGCCAGTGTGAAAACAAACTGCTCCAAGGATGTGGAGAGCACCCCAGTCATATCAGCATACCTCTCAACAGCTTAGAGCAAGAAATCTGGACAAAGCCATTAATAAAAGTTGGACAAAGGCCCCAAAATAGGGACAGTTTTTTAAATATTGCTCCTACAGACATAGTAAGTTGATAGAATAACAAGTTTTGCATTAGCATGGATTTTCTGAAGGGTATGAAGTCTTAAACTGAAATGCCTGTCATTATTTTCTAACCTCAGTCTTTAATGATTTGCTAGAAATTTGCCAGAAAACCACAATTTTATGAAAAACGGACCAAAACTATGAGGCAAAAATCTGGAAAACCTGCAAAAATCTGTACAGTTGAGAGGTATGCATATCGGGCTACACCTCCTTCCACGTGTTCAGACAACAAACTGAAGTTGAGAAAACTAAATGAGGCAGTTTATTAATATTCATTAAAGATACATACACCTCCAGACTGGTTAGACAGCATGATTCCTGGGGATACTTCAGGTGCAATTAACTATTGGTAGGGCACTTATTCAAGCCATTGCCAGCTACAGGACCCCTTCCATGAACAGGGCACCCAGTTTGCCTATTTGGATCAACTTGAGTCTACCAAGATACATCCAAACACTATGGTTTTGGGCAACTTTAACTACCCATCCATTGACTGGGGAAATTACTCCTGCTCAAACTCAATTGCCCAAAGGTTCCTTGACTTCATTAACTCCAATGCCCTGGACCAGTTAATTGACACCCCCACAAGGGCTGCCAACATCCTGGACTTGGTGCTTACCAATATCAGGGACCACTGTAGCACTCCCATTGTGAGGTCTTCCCTGGTGACCATAAATCAGTTTCAATCAAAGTTACTATGACACCTAACCCATTGCTAGCACCAACTAAACTGAAAAAACATATCCAAAACAGATTATAACCTCTTACAGGAGGTATAAATAGCTTCACTGAGCCTTCCCTCTAAGATGGAACTGGAAACTGGAAGCACTCCCTCCTCAGCTTAAACAGGCAAATAAGACATCTTGTGATGTCCTCCAAAGCTAACTATGAATCCAAATTATCTTCCTCAACTAAGGTCAGCCATAAGGCGTACTTTAGTTACATCAGTAACCTAAAAGGAAATGCCCAGATTTGTGCCAAACAAGTGGTTAATGATACCACATATACCTGTGTAGACATTGCTAACATGTTATCTGACCGGTTCTGTGAAATGCCCTCTCTAAGTTCAAAAACACAGCATCCATGGGATCAGATAACATCCCAAGCTGCATCCTACATGGGCTCAAACAAGAATTAGTGATGCCATTGTGTACTCTTTTCGATCATAGTCTCTAATGGCCTTAACCTGGTATGTGGCATTAATATAATCTGATGGAGGGACAGATTTGTCTCCCAGAGGTTACCACACCTTTGGAACAGACTCTCACTTCATCAAGCAGAGCCCCTCAATGGCCCTCTCCAAACACAATCCGGATGACTGGCTGTGTAACAGTAAATTCATCCCAGGGGTTCCACCTGTGCCCCTCTTGGACAGGGGTGACAGGTACCAATGGTGGAAATAAGGGTAAAACTTGACTAGGCTTGTAAGGACCCTAGGGTCATTAGCCTAGTAACCTCTTATGATCCATCTATTAGCAAGCACCACTGATGATAACCCTCTGAGGGTTCCTACATTTATAGATCTTTTATTCCTTTTTTTTAAATAATTTAGCCAATATTAATCATGGTCTTTATCACCAATGCTGCAAAAACTGTTACCCTGCCAGTGCAGCCAGCAGTCAAGCAAGCTAACAAGACATACCTAAAATTGTCATGGGCATAGACATCTGCTGTTATCTTGTTTTTAATTACTCACCTATTATCTTTATTGTATTGTTTTATATAATTGAACGCATGACCTTCCCACTAGAAGTGAGGATACAGCACCCAAAAGGCAAAGCAACAGACAGTCCATGAAAAACCCAGATGATGATGAGGGACTAAAACAAAACACCTTTACCAGCATCAACTCACAATCTGCACAGCCAAAGCCAATCGCTGAAAACACCACAAGACTTGTACATGGAGCAAAACTTTTAAAGCTGCCTATCAAAAAAATGCATGTGGGTGAGAAGAAGAATGGCACCCCCCTCTTTCCTACACATTGTTTTTTTATTGTTTAATATTTTAAAAGTGTTCCTACAATAGGAAGCAAGGCAAAACTCACCAAGCCACTCAGCTACAAAACACCTATTTCCCCCCAAAGAAAACTTCTCTTATGCCTTCTTTCTGTTAATAATCAATTTTTTTAATAAAAAAAAAACTTCCTGTACTAATAATAAGAAACACCAATACCTACTTCAAGGTGTTATCCTTTCTCTGCATTATAATATAATTAAAAATAAATAAATGAATAAATAAATACAATAATCTCTGACTTGAAGTTAACAACCCTTGCATTACAACCAGACTAAGACAAACAGCAGATGCCACTACAGCATTTATTTATTTATTTAACATTTGTTTACCAGGAAACTCCAACTGGGACAGACTCCAATTTCAGTGGAGGCCTGGGGACAAACTCTCCATATGCATGTCGTTTAAAATGTGGGAAGAAACTGAAGCACCCAGAGGAAACCCACGCAAACACAGGGAGGACATGAAGACTCTGCACAGAAGGCACACCTGCTGAGAATCAAACCAGAGGCTGTGAGGCAACAATGCTAACTGCAGCACCACTGTGCAACACAAAAATTGTCTCCTAAGACAAAAGTGTGGGAAGGAAACATTCTATCAGAACCTGCTCTGTGAGAAAGAAATACCTCACTACCAATAAAATACTTTCACTCATGTTCCACTGAGAAAGAACACTGTATAATTTGTAAAAACCAGCATGTTCCCTTCTATTTAAGAACCTATGCTATAACTCTTCTTGTCATCATGTTTTAAATAAGCATCCCGTAGACTTTTTTGTACGTCTATCTTAGCAGGGGAGGGGAGAACAAGAGAATATCTGACAGGCTTCAAAGTGAAACCCCAGTGGAAAACCGCATTAATAAATGTCAGAGATTAAGGAAGTTTAGTGAAATTGTTTAAATCTGCTACCAGCTTAATCTTATGAAGCCTCTTACTTGACTCTTTCCCCTCCTCTCTCTCCTTGTATTTTCTATTTTTAATAAAACTTCTGCATTAATATTAACAGATACTAGATCAAAAGCATTCAAATGCCACATATTTAAGTAAGACTGATTTTATATATATATATATATTCTTGTAACCTTAACTGACTTACATATGGTCACGGGGTAAAGCAACAGACTGGAACTGTTACTTCACCAAACTGGAAAAATAAAACTTCCAGCACCCATATATACATCCATTTGTACATTCAAAGGCTAGTCAAAATGAACAGATACATATATGTATATATATATATATATATATATATATATATATATATATATATATATATATATATATATATATATATATATATATATATATGTATGATAAATGCCAGCAGTGAAAGGGGACAACTTTCTGTTTACTTTGTTGGATGACTGTTGAAAGATGAGGCGTCAGTAGCTCTAACTTGTTTATCAAAGAAATGATGATAACTGAAAAGCATACATCCACTTTAGTGTTTGTTTTTAAGGCATGGTAGAATTGCATGAATGTCATTTTCTGAATATGTATGGATGCACTTTAATCAGAAAATGTATTTTTATCAGTACCACTTGTTTGCAGACAGAATGACAAAATGCGATGTATTCTTTCCCCATGGAACCGAATCCACTGCCTTCCACAAGTGTATACATTTACTGTTCTATATTTATTCAACCTCAATCTGTAATATTTGCTACCACTATCTTGTCATGATAGTTACGATTTATCTTCAAAAATAAATTTCTAGCAAACTCAATCCAAACAGCTGGGATGAGAACAGTAGTTTTACGGAACAAGCATAGTCTGTAATGAGAGGTATTACTTCAAAATTCAGCTTTAAGTTATAAAGTTATGTTATGATTAATATAATATAATAATTTATAAAGTGTTGACAACCACTGAAATGACAACATTGTCGTTGCCTGTGACACAGTATGTCAGTGTACTTCAGCAATTGGATACAAGTTAGTGATAAGGAAAAGATATAAGAATGATTATAATTCTAGATATTTAGTTTTATTGACTGAAAGCTTAATTATAAAAATGTAGATGGCTTTGGAACACTTGTTAGAAAAGTTGAGCAATGCTGCCATAATATGACTTAATTTCAAATTTCTTATAATCCAAAAAAGAGCATTTTATACTTTTAAACTGCCTTATTTAAAAGTTTTGTACAATGAATGAAAAACCGGATGTAATTTTCTGTGCCAATAAATATGCTTTTTGGAACTACATGAATGCATTGCCTAATCCTTTTCGTGCGCTTAAAACTGTATTTAGTATAATGTAGTGTAGCCAGCTGAATGCACATAAGTAGTATAGTTAACCCGATCCTGAGAATTACTTTGCCTACAAATGTATGTATTTATTGTAAATAAACCATGTAGGTGGACTCCATTTTCAGACAAATGGTAAAGGAAATATAGTGAGGTTTACTTTATGGCCTGTTTATATATATATATATATATATATATATATATATATATATATATTTATATACTATATTAATGCAGTTATATAGACAAATAATTTGCTGCATAAAACTAACTGGAAAGTCTATCATTGAGTAAAAGAAAATATCCTAATTTATTTATGTAAACTTTCTAGATAAACACATGAAACAGAGATCAATGGAATAGAATACAGTGGAAATGTAGGTGATGGACCCCTCAACAGAGCTTTCATTTAGAATCAAAATACAATATCATTATTGTTAAAAGTAATTAGTGTAAATTATTTTAACTTGACAATTTAAGCTTAACATACACTAGCTGGACAAATACAAACATTATCAAACAGTAACAATGTAAAACGCAATGAGAAAAATTCTTAAAACTCAAGTAGGCATATCTAGGTTATTTTTTAGTGTTCATTGGTAATGTAGATTGGACAGATATTAAAGTGAAAACATCAGCAATACAAGAAATTCTAGGGAGGAATTTGTGGTATAACTGTATATAACCTATATATCTCATGCAGTTATAAAACATGAGCTGTAAAAAATAACAGGAAATGCAAGGATACATTGAGTTTGTGTAAATAGGTTTAGATTAACATAAATTCAGCCACATGAATTGTGTAATCATTATTTATTCTAGTATGATGTCACATTATTTATTCTCGTATGATGTCACATTATTTATTCCAGTTGTGTCACATTTGGACCAAGACCATAAATTAGGGTCAACCTTTACATGAATGTATACATAGAGTTTGTGTGTATTAAGGGAAGCAGTGTTTGCCTTTCTGAATCTTGGTACACTGAAGGGGGTATTAGGG